>NC_073302.1:171234006-171534006 GCF_027595985.1 Sorex araneus
ATTCGAATGCTTAACAACCCGAATCAGACAATTACGCTTGAATAGATGTGCTCACTGCCAACAGTTTCTATATTCATCATCTATGCACCAACATCCAACTACGATGAAGAAGAAATGGAGAAGTTCTACATGGAGCTGTGGTATTCTTTATAGAAGTTTCATTGTGAAACTTCTTTATAGAAGTTTCAATAGCCTTCTACAAGATTATTGTTGGTGATTTTAATGCCAAGATAGGACCGAGAAAATAGAACTCCACATTGGGTCCCATGGCCTAGAATGGAACAAACAGGGTGAGAGAGTGTCTGAGTTCATCATGTTGACCAAGACCATCCATGGTAACTCACAGTTCCAGAAGGCTGAATCTAAACGTTGGACATGGGAGTCTCCCACTGGACAGTTCCACAATGAAACTGACCACATCATATTCAATCAAAGGTTTTGCCTGACTGATGTTACTGTTGTCCCAAAATTCCAAACAGGATCTGACCACCGTCTCCTTCATGCAAAATTTTACTTCACAGAGTGGGGAGAAAGGTCTGCAAAGTTTAAGTTTAAGAGGAGAACTCCCAGAATGACCACCAACTGGGAGCTCTTTGGCACTATTGCAGCAATATAGAAGGAGGAAGAGAGCAACATGGAACGCCTTCAAGAACGTCAAAGAAGTAGTTAAGAGGATGAAGAACCTCTGGCTTCGGGCACATCTTTTCGACTCCACTGTTCTTCCTGCACTAATATATGCCGCAGAGACCTGAGCCCTATGAAAACAGGATGAGAACGCTATTGGGTATTCCAAAGAGGAATTGGAAGAGCTATGCTTGGAGTATCATGTTTCACTCAAGTGAGAGAAGGAATCTGGAGTTCTGACCTCCGTCGACAGTCAAGAATCAGGGGTGCTGTCTCCTTTGCCAAGGTGTCAAAAATCAGATGGGCCAGACACATAATGCAATTCAGAAACAACTGCTAGACTAGAGCTTTACCAACTGGATTCCACGGGATGTCAAAAGCCCGCATGGCCACCCACCAACGAGATAGACTTCTTTGTCAAAACCCTGAATGAATGGTTTGAGGCCCTTCCCGTTTCTGGAGCGAGCAGATATCATTGGGCTACACTAGCATGAGACAGGGATAAATGGAGACGTTACTGGCACCCACTCGAGCAAATTGAAGATCAACGGGATGACAACTGATACAAGTGATACATCTCTTACTGTGTTCATACAAAATGACTATAAATATTATAAGAAGAAAGTTTACTGTGATTGGTTAAATAAATTACTAGCTGAGGAAAGGAGAAAGCAACACACCCTAGATGGAATCCTGCCCTTGGGTGGATCTCCTAGTAATCCAGAGTGCTGAACCCTCAGATGAGATTTTGTCCTTGAGTTAATCTCCTAGAACTTCCCCTGAAGGAGTGGCTTTATATCTGTTTATTGTTATGACAATGTTCAACCCCACCTATGTGTGCCCCCACCCTTCATGATTTCTATATAACTATGCTGTAAGGGCAAAGATGGGACTATGGAGACAAGGATAGTGGAACTATGAAGACTGGGACTATGACCAAAACTACTATTACGATTGTGCTGTAAGGGAGAATTGAACTATGTTGGGGAGGAGAGAGAAAAAGACTGACGACCAACAAGCCTTGGGCCCTGTTTCTCTGTTTCCTAGTCCTTCATCCGTCTATCACCATGGACTGGCCAGGAGAATGGCTCTCGGCCACTGAACTCTTGAGTCCCATGTGCCCACATTTTTTCCTTGAAACTCACAAAAATGCCATAATTATGTGGTGGTGATAACTGTGCTGTAAACTATGGTATAAAACACTTTGGCCAGACTGAGAGTCTACTTCCCACTAGTTTGTTTTATCCATTCAACCATGCATGGTATTGTGTCCTGAAGCCTTAACATCAAACTTTCCATAAAGTAAATATCATTTTCAAGTCTCAGCATGGCAGCTGATCTGTGGGACAATGTGGTTTTTACAGTTGACTATATCACAGTCTTCAATGAGAAGCTGCAACTGTGCCTTTTATGAGAAGACCCAAGATAATACCATTATTTTTAGAACATAAGAAGTTTTCAGAGGAAAAAGATGGCATAGTTCACTTTCTCATTTCTGTCTGCCAATGCAGTCTGAACAAGACACAGAGAGTTCTGTGGATTCACAGCAATCAGAAATCTTAAACATTCTGGGACTGGAGAGATAGTACAGTGGGCAGGGAATTTGCCTTTCATGCACCAGACCTGGGTTCGACCTCTGGATTCCTTATGGTCCCCCGAGCAGCACGGGGAGTTACTCCTAAGTGCAGAGCCAGGAGTAACCCCAGAACATCACTGGGTGTGGCCCAAAAACAAAAACAAAAATAAACAAACCAAAAGAAATTTGAAACATTCTTCTGGGTGATGTGGCCCATTGGGCCTTCGCTATGCCTAGGGCATTAGCCTACTCAAGCACATACAGTCCCACACTACTAGGTTGGGGTAAGCATCTCAAAGAACACAGCATCCATGCATGAGGCACCATCAATTGCATGGCATTAACCACTTTTTAATTTTCCCTAAGTTGTCCCTCAGAACACAGAGCTCTTAACAACTTCTGAAGCTATTTTCTCTCAATTTAAATTCCTCTCAAATCAAAGAGAACTGAAACCTCTCTGATTTTAGGAGCTGTAAAACTCCATTTACACTGGCATTACAATCTATTTCTACCTGGCAGCAACATTCATCAAACACCTACATGCTACTGGATAGAAATGAGTCATTTCCTCTTCTGGGAGAGATGTAAAGCACAACCCTGCAAAGCAAAATAGACTGAACAGCTAGAAAAAGTTACTTACCAAAAAAGGAAGCTGCAGTCTCTCACTGAATGAAAATAGACAGAGAAAATAAAAATATAAATTGGGCATAAAGTTTCATGATTATCCACACCTTTCTGAATCAAGACGTCTATAAAAAAGATGTAGTGAGGGGGAAAATCCCCAAAAAGTGCTCATAGTATTTCATTATACTCAGATGAGGTGGTCTTACTCATTTTAAACACAGCCAACTCTGGAAATTTTGTTAGAAAATAAATCTTTAACCAAAAAAATAAACTGGATATTTTAGGAATTTGTTTTATCACTGTACCTTTCTTCTTTTTCTATTCTCCACTGATTTTTGATGAAGCAATTAATGAAGGCAATAAAGGAAACTGATTATTCAAACACAATCATTGGTAGATTTAATTGAGAGTATATAATTTTTCTAATTGGGTACACATTTTGATAAGTCAGTTTTTAAATTAGTCCCTAAATTGCTGAATTATGAAAGGCAGTAAAAGAATGTTGGTCAGGAAATAATAATAAATATTATATTCATAGCCTTATTTGTAATTGCAAATGAAGATAACCCAAATGTTCATAAATGGGTGAATGAATGAATAATTCAAAATACAATGAAATTCTACTCAGCAATAAAAAAGGAATGAGCCATCAATATCTAAAACAACATAATAAATCTTAAAATCATGACTTTGAGTGATATATGCATATAATATGATAACACTTATATGAAATCCTAGAAGTTGCAAACTAAATTTAAATGATAGAAATTAAATCAGTGGTAGCCAGGGAAGGGGATAGAAAAAAAAAAGAGACTAAAAAGAGGCACATAGTAAGGGAGCAACAAACGGTGAAAGGCAGTAGAACTGGAGAGTTGGTTTACAGACCTGGCAGAGGGACACAAGACTCTGTTTGCAGGGATAGTGCTGGGAACTATCTATGTAAAAAACTTTCATTCTGAGTATTGCAAATCATAGGACTTAATAAAAATAAGCCAATAGGTACTTAAAAAATTAAAGAGAGGAGCGGAAGGATAGTATAGCAGGTAGGGCATTTGCTTTGCTCACAGCCAACCCGGGTTCAATCCCATTTGGTCCTCCAAGAACCGCCAGGAGTGATTCCTGAGCGCAGAGTCAGGAGTAACCTCTGAGCATCTCTGGTGTGACCCAAAAAGGAAAAAAAAGCAATTAAATAGAGACAGGGGAACAGGGAAATTTTCTGAATTTACAGAAAGGCTTTTTGTCTTGATTATAATATATATCTTACAGGTATTTTTCATAATTCACCAAACTGTATGCCTTCAACCTGTGAAATTTATTATATAACAACTAAACTAAAATGAAGCTGCATGAAAGAACCATCTTCTCCTATGAACTAGAGAGATTATACAGGGGTTAGGAACATGCTTTGCTTCTGGTCAGCCTTAGTTCAAATCCTGCAACACATGGTCTCCTGAGCATCACTGGGCACATCCCTGGAGACCCCTGAGCACAACATGGTATGGCTCAAGGCCCGCAAGCACTGCCAGGGTGGCTGTGTAATCCTTGGCACTGCAAGGCCTGTGTCCATCAAATCCTCACACAGAACTGCCCGCTTTGTTGGTGGAAGGTAGAGGAGGCTCTGGACCCATCACAAAAGAAACCATCTGATTACCCAGTATGATTAAACTATGCCCTTAAAAAAGGGTCAAGGTGGAGGCCAAAACAATAGTACAGTGGGTAGGGTGCTTGCCTTTTACACAGTCAATCCCTTGGACCCCAAAACCACCAGGAGTAATTCTGAGTGCACAGCCAGGAGTAACCCCTGAGCATCGCCAAGTGAGATTGGAACGGTGACTGATCATCAACGAGTTTGGTGGCCCCATTCACTCCTTCATGTGTCTGGTGGCGGCAGCAGGCCAGGGTGGGGAAGCAGTTCATGGGCACTGAACACATGTGGCAAGAGAGCCCACACACATGTTTTATTGAACAAACACCTGCCAAGAAACCACTGATGTTCTTATCAAAACCAGAACATCCCAGGGGCTAGAGAGATATAGTCCAACAGGTAAGGTCTTGTCTTGCAGGCTGCTGACTCAGGGCCAATCCCTAACAGCCTATATGGTACCCTCAAATTCTGCCAGGAGTAATCCATGAACACAGAGTCAAGAGTAGCCCTGAGCTGGGAATAGGCCCCCTAAACAGCATTCCTGGGCTCCTGTTCCAGATAATAGCTTAAGAGAGTTCTGATGTCACCTCCTCTATGAACATAGAAATCTATAGCTACAAATAGCACAGGCGGTAGGGCAATTGCCTTGCATGTAGTGAATCTGGATTAACATTTCATTTACCACATTTGATTTTCTGTTTATAGTGGCATAGTTCTCTCCCCAGGTTTGATCGACCTGGGTTTGATCACCAGCACTCCATATAGTTTTTTGAGCCCTGCCCTGAGCATCGCTAGGTGTGGCCCAAAAAACAAAATTAAAAAAAGAACTGAGTCCTAGGCCTAGGACAAATACAGAAGGTCCCCATTAGTGTGGCCCCCATTAGCTCTTCCTTTACCCACCTGCAGCACTCCAACCCCCAATCAGGAGGAAACTTAGGACTGACCCCATATTGACCACTCAAACTTTTAAGACCTGTACCTAACTATGTAAGAGATGATGCCGCAATGCTAGATGCTTAACACCCCCAAATACTTAGCTTTAAAAATTGACTCAGGGGCCAGAGCAATAGTACAATGCACTATAGTACAATGCACTTAGTCTTGCAACAGTTACATGCAAAGCAAAGGCACTTGTCTTGCACGTCACTGACCCACCCAGGGTACTCCATCTTGAGTGCCCCATATGGTCTCCAGAGCCCCACCATGAGTAATTCCTGAGCACAGAACCAGGAATAAGCCCTGAGCACTGCTGAGCTTGGCCCAAAAAAACAAATACGCAAAAAATTAACAGACTCGTGAGGCAGCAGTGAACAGAGACAAGGTTCTTAAAGAGCTTAGGAGCTTAGTCTCACCTATGTTAGGAACGAGTTCAGCAGTGCCCACTGAGAAGCACCCAAAACTTCTTTTAGGAGAGTGAAGGTGCATGTCTCAGAGCGCCAGCCTGACCTGACACACATCTCAGGGTCTGCTTGAGGTGCTGCTGGCTGCCACCTTTGTGATCACCATCTGCTTGCTCCAGCTGCCATGCCATGTTTTTCTAAACAAGGAATAAAAGAAAAGAATAGATGGCCAGAACAAGTGAGCAAATGGGGAACTTAATGCATGTCTCTGTTTCTATTTCTTCCTAGGGGAAAAAAATGGAGCTAATAATAATCCCTAACTCAGTGCTTAGAATAATATCTGCCTCCTCAGAGGAACATAACAAATTTTTACTCTTGTCATATGACTTAAAACAGTTCATATATTTTTGAGCCTCGATTTTTTTATTGGTTTAAATAAATTAAGAGCTTCACCTTATTAGAATTATTATAAAGATGAAGCATGCATCTATAAAAGTATGGAATGACTCTTTCACAACAGCCTAGTAGCCAATAAGAATTTGGTAAATGTCCCTTCTCTTGCCTTCCAGATTACTTTTCAACATGAGTACATAGTCTGGTAAAATTATGAGAGCCATTCTTTTTCTAAAACAGAACTGCTTAGAAACAACAGCATTCCCATATATATTTCTACATTTATTCCACTGGAGCATACCCATCAAAACATAAATGAAATGTTAAAATGGGAATTTTGTTCTCCCTATCTGAATGTCCTAAGCCACTTCTAAGTTGCTCATCTAGCTTGCCCTACCCCCATATGTGATGAAGACCAACTCATGATCAGGCTTTGAGCTGGGAATAAGCCAAATAAAAAAGAGAGTCTCTGTTTCTATAGAGCTTAAAAATAATGAAAAGGAAATTGGTCACATCCAGAACCAAGAGTTGGACAGCTATAGGAATTTATCAGAAGACTTAAGACCTGTTTGTGCTACAAGACATGATATTTAAGCTAAGACTTAAAAGAAAGAAATAGGTATATAAGTGGGGAAAATGGTAGGAGGAAATAGGTAGAGCAAAGAGAAAAGACAAACATATTGCCAGTGAGTAAGACTGGAAGCCAGAGAACAACCAGTTGAACAGAGTGTGACTCAAGATGCACTGAAAAATGAGCTGAAGTGTGTAGTTTCTCATCACAAAAGGCTTTATATGTCATGGTAAGGACTGTAGATTTTATTGTGTGAGTAATGTTGAATCAGTAACACTTCAGTAGCACTGTAGCACTGTCATGCCATTGTTCGTCAATTTGCTCGAGTGGGCACCAGTAATATATCCATTGTGAGACTTGTTACTGTTTTTGGCATATCTAATACACCACGGGTAGCTTTCCAGGCTCTGCCATACAGGCAGGATACTCTCAGTAGCATGTCAGGCTCTCCGAGAGGGACGAAGGAATTGAACCTGGGTCAGTCACATGCAAGGCAAACACCCTACCCGCTGTGCTATCACTCCAGTCCAACACTTCAGTAAAGAAAGAAAGAAAGAAAGAAAGAAAGAAAGAAAGAAAGAAAGAAAGAAAGAAAGAAAGAAAGAAAGAAAGAAAGAAAGAAAGAAAGAAGAAGGAAGGAAGGAAGGAAGGAAGGAAGGAAGGAAGGAAGGAAGGAAGGAAGGAAGGAAGGAAAGAAAGAAAGAAAGAAAGGAAGGAAGAAAGATGACCTGAATTTTAAAAAAGAAAAGAAAAATACTGTTTGTTATCATGCATCTTAAAATCTCCTGTCTCTGAGCCAGGGACCTAATGTATTCTGTTACCTTTCATGAATCAGTAGTGACTAACTTGTTAATCTACAAATGCAACAAAATCTTAGGCTCTTCAGTGTTGACAGAGGAAAGCAGAAACTTTTCATTTTTCATGCAACAGGAAAAAATATAATATCTGGATGCAGAATCTCCTGCCCCTATGCCAGGCTGTCTTCACTGGGCCCCCCCTTAGACGGGGGCAGGTTGAGTTTCCCTCCCCGCCCCAAGCAGAGCCTCTGCAGCTGAAAACCTCCAGAACCTAGCCACAGCCATGCTCAAGGGCACTTTCCATATGCTCTGAAGAGCCTCACCCATGAAGGAATCAAAAGAGAACCCCAGGTATGCGGGACCCGTGACTGAGATCTCCAAGCCTGCTCGGATCAGACTGGGCCTCCTCCACCCAGGTCCCCAGCTTTCCAGTAGCTTGGCAGTCACACCCACAAACTGTCCCCCAGTGCCATGTAATCTTATCAACTGCCAAGATCCAAAGACTATAAAACAAAGCTCCCAGAAGAGAGCAATGTAGAATCTCGCATGACAGAGCCTGGCAAGGTACCCGTGACATATTCAATATGCCAAAAACAGTAACAATAATGGGCCTCATTCCCCTGCCCCTGAATGCAACAGGGACGAATAGAGATGTTGCTGGCACCCGCTCGAGCAAATTGATGAGCAATAGGATGACAATGATACAGTGATACAGTGATCTAGAGTCAGAGAGGTATGTTTGGATTTTGGTCCATCTACTTCCAGGCTAGCCAATTACATAATAATTATTTACATTCTTAACTTGTTTCCTACTCTATAAAAACTAGTACAATATAGAAGTGAAAAGGTTATTGATTTCCATTTAAATGAATTGTCACTGTCACTGTCACTGTCATCCTGTTGCTCATCGATTTGTTCGAGCGGGCACCAGTAACATCTCTTATTGTGAGACTTATTTGTTACTGTTTTTGGCATATCCAATACTTCACGGGTAGCTTGCCAGGCTCTGCCATGCTGGAGCGATCCTCTTGGTAGCTTGCCGGGCTCTCCAAGAGGGGCAGAGGAATCGAACATGGGTCAGCCACGTGAAAGGCCTTACCACTGTGCTATTGCTCCAGCCTACTTAAATGGATTAGCTCATTTGAATGCCAGCATAATATACAGGTATTTTATGAGATTTTCATTCCTATTTTTTCCTTTGAGGTTTATATAGTTCTATGATTATATCTCCAAAGCCCCTTGATAAATATGCCTGAAAATCAGTGATCAATGGTGAGACTTGTTTGAGCAATGAAGCATCCCTTTAGTTTTGAGGTACTCTACAAATATTTGCTGAGTCAGTAAGTGATCTCTCAATAGGGATTTTATTCATCCACTAATACAATCAAAAGTTTTGGAGACATTACTATGTTCAAGGTATGGTATTTGCTAATCCCTCCTTGTTAAGGAGGGATTAGCAACTAAGGTTTCTGCTCTCATCTTGATGATTACAAATTATCGAGCATGAGCAAGAATTTCACAGAGTAACAGGGGTCACCAGAGCTAACACACTAAAGTCAGAGAATGTGAGTGGCTAGTGAGGTATAAAAAAAGCTTCAATGGGAAGGAGTTATCTTATCTGTAACTCCTGAATGATGAGGACCCAGCAGTGCAAAATCTTAAAGAATAACTTTCCTAGCAGAAGGAAAGGCAAATGAAAAGCCTTGAGGTAAGAACAAGCTTGGATACCAGAGGAAAATGAAAGGCTATCGGGCTGAGCAACAGTCCAGAAGGTAGGGCGTTTGCCTGGATGTGGCCCAAAAGGGTTCGATCCCAGGCACACTATATGGAACCCTGATCCCCACCAGGAGTGATCCCTGAGCACAACAAGGTGTGGCCAAAAAAGACAAGAGGAAATTAAAGAATGTTAATGTAACTACAAGCAAGCTGGAGAATGGCGGGAGGATGAAGAAATAGACGAAGGCCCCATCACGCAGGCCTCAGAGACCACAAGGAAGGTGCAGATTTCATGAACCACTACTTTCACTGAAAGAGCAATGTTTTTTAGACATTTCTCAAATTTAAGGAAACTAACTCCATAATTTTTATGCAGAGGCAAAGTTCGGCCTGAGATTATATGTTGTTACTGTTTTATTTGACTTTTTATTTAAATACTTTGTGAATGCACATCATTGAGGATACAAAATAAAGACAAAATTTTACTTTTAAAATAATATTAGGGGAAAGGGAGAAAGTACAGAGGGCAGGACCTTGCACATGAACCATGTGCCTGTACATGGCCAACCCAGGTTCACTTCCCAGCAACACATATGGTCATGTCTCTGAGCACAGAACCAGCACTAGGACCTGAGCATTACTTATAAACCCACAACACCACCACCCCCAAAAAGGGAAAAATGAGTTATTAAATTTAGTCAGAGTAAAATAGATATATATCCTTCTAAAACTGCAGGACATGTCATTAGGAAAATATAAAGGGATAAGTACTTAGAAATAACAAATGTCAATCCAAGCTAACAAAAAGTATTAGACTCAGAAAAAAACCATATATTTCAGGTCTTTTCATATAGGAGGGGTGGTGGAGAAAATTCTAATATCCTAATTTTGAAAGCCTAATTCAATATCCTAATAACAAGACAGTATATGGTTCTGATTACAATTTTCATAATTGTTAAGTATACTTGTAGCCATGTCACAAAATGCCTGGCATCATGGCAAATTTCTATTTCCAAGCAATAAATTACTAGTGTTTTACAAGAGTCAACCACAATACTAAACTTTATTAGGACATACATTTAGTCTTCAGAGTAACCACATGAGATAATCAGCATAATTCTCTCAATTTCAGAAGAGATGAAGGAATATAGAGGTTAGGTAACCCACAAAATGTCACAAAACAAGTCAGCACTTGAGCAGAATTCAACCCCACACAGACTGATTCCAGAGTCTATTAACCATCAGATAAACTGCTATAAAATCATTTTGTTCCTTCTTATCATCTATAAATGATACATTTCAATATCTAGTATTAAATTAAGGTAGCATTGTCTCTTTTATGTCAGTATGCTGAGTTATCTGTACTGTATGAAAAGTATACATGGGTACTATGACAAGATGTGCACAATACATTGAAAAAAGAAAAATTAATAGGCAAAATTAACCACAGATCAATGCAACAAAATTAAATTTAAAAACATATTTTAGCACCTACCCGAGCACCATCCTGCCCGTACCTGAGCCACCCTCCAGCACCGCTTCCGATTTTCTCCCTTTCGCAGGTTTCTGCCCTGCAACCTGGCACCCCACCCACATCGCGGTAGCAGGCGTGGCCTCCGCAGAAGTGGGTGTGGCCTATTTTGGTTCGGGCAGCTGCTGAGGTGGCCACAGTTATTTCCCCATTCCTGGCACTCCAAAATCACATCTTCATTTTCATCACCTAATTCTGTGGAGATTATCCTGGCCATCTCTAACACATTGAGACGACAGTCCAGTAGTGTATTCCAATTGCATCATAACACTGGCATCACTAGAAGCTCTACATGTCCAATATAAAAGAACACATCCTCTGAAGCTTCACTAGAGACCTCACCTAAGCTGCTGAGGAGCATCTGAGAGGAAGAGGGCAATACTGATAGTAAACTGGAAGGTTCCACCACCATACTACTATAAAAACATAAAGAAACAATGAAAATCCCCACCACAAGAAGATGATGAAAACGGTCCAGGCACCTCAACAAACACTACCCACAAACATGACCTCTCCGATAAAGGATTCAGAGATGAAATATTGAAAATGTTCAATGAACTCAGAGAAGTGGCTCAACAGACATCCAGGACATGAAAGAAACAATGGAATGGACAGCCAAGAAAATACAGGAAAAAATGAGAGCAGAAATAAAAAAGTCTCAAAATGAAGTGTAACAAATTAAGGATTCTGTAGATGAAATTAAAAACTCAGTGGGTGCCCTCAATAGTAGAATGGCCACAGCTGAAGACAGAATCAGGAGCCTGAAGATTTATACGCAACAACAAGCCATGGGAAAAGACCTCAAAATAGCTCTTAGGTGAATCAGAGACCTAGGGGATGATTTCAAGAGGAACAACATTAGAATCATTGGAGTACCAGAAGGACAGGGAGACAACACCAATGAAAAAGCCACAGTTCAAAATATCATTGCTGAAAGGTTCCCAAAGCTAAAGAATACAAACATCCATATCCAAGGAGCCCAAAGAGTGCCAGCTAAAAGAGACCCTAGTAAAAAGACTCCAAGACGGGGCTGGAGCGATAACACAGTGGGTAGGGTGTTTGCCTTGCCAGGTTCAATCTCCAGCATCCCATATGGTCCCCTGAGCTCCACCAGGAGTAATTCCTGAGCGCAAAGCCAGGAGTAACCCCTGTGCATGGCCAGGTTTGACCCAAAAAGAAAAAAAAAAAAGACTCCAAGACATATCATAGTCAGAATGACGGATGTCACAGATAGAGACACAATACTGCAAGCAGCAAGGTCAAAGAAGGAAATCACATATAAAGGAGCACCCCTTAGATTTATAGCAGACATATCAGAAGAAATCCTCCAAGCCCAAAGACAATAAGGGGATATAGTGGGAAAAAATCAATGAAATGAATGCCTCACCAAGAATACTTTATCTGGCTAAACTCTCACTCAAACATGAAGGAACGATACACCGTTTCATGGACAAACAACAGCTCAGGAACTTCTTAGACTCAAAATAAAACTTTAAAGAAGGACTTAAGGGGCTACTGTAAGACAAGATAAAACCCTACAAGTATAACAAACCCATACAGAAAGATGGCACAAAACCCATGACAATAATCTCCCTCAATGTCAATGGTATAAATGCACTAATTAAGGAACACAAAGTGACAAAACGGATTAGGAAACTAAACCCAACATTCTGCTGCCTACAAAAAACACATCTGAACAGTCAGTACAAACATAGACTCAAAGTCAAAGGATGGAAAACAATCCTGCAAGCAAACAACTCCCTCAAAAAAGCTGGGGTGGCCATACTAGTATCCGACAACATTGATTTCAGGTTGAAAAAGATCAGAAGAGGCAGCGAAGGCCAATTTTTACTAGACAAGGGATATGTATAGCAGGAAGAAATCACACCCCTAAACGTGTATGTACCTAATGAAGGACCAGCTAAATACTTAAAACAACTGCTAACAGATTTTAACAAGGACATTGCTAACAACACAATAGTAGTTGGACACTTCAACAGTGCCCTATTACCTCTAGATAGATCTACAAGATTGAAACTCAGCAAGGAAACACTGGCATTAAAGGAAGAGATAGAAGAGAGAGGGCTAATAGAACTGTACAGGGCTTTGTATCCCAAAAAGAAAGAATACACCTTTTTTCCCAGTGCACATGGAACATTTTCCAAAATAGACCATGTGCTGGGTCACAAAACATGCCTCAATAGAATCAGGAAGATAGAAATTGTATCAACTACCTTTGCAGAATACGATGCACTGAAGATAGAAGTCAACCATGCATAGTCTGCTGGTGGGAATGCTGAATGGCTCAGCCCTTTTGGGAAATAGTATGGACACTTTCAAAAAATTAGAAATCGAGCTCACATTTGACCCAGCAATACTACTTCTGGGAATATATCTCAGAGATGCAAAAAAAATATAATAGAAATGACATCTATACTCACACATTCATTACAGCACTGTTTACAACAGACAGAATCTGGAAAAAACCCAAGTGCCCAATAACAGATGACTGGTAAAGAAACTTTGGTACATCTACACAATGGAACACTATACAGCTGTTAGAAAAGATGAAGTCATGAAACTTGCATATAGGTGGAGCAACATGGAAAGTATCATGTTAAGTGAAATGAGTCAGAAAGAGGACAGACAGAGATGAACCGGAGCCGCGGCACGAGAAGCAGACCCTCCGCGCCTATTGACTGTGATCCTGAGGTCTCCTAACCCATTTTGGCACCAGAGCGGATTCTTGAAGCCATCCATTTTGACTGTGAACTGAGCTAAAATACTAGAAACCCAAAACCGCGCGGCCGAGTCTTCACAATCAGCAATGAAGAGAAATTATTAGTTGATGCCTATTCAGCAGGCCTGATTGTTGGGGAAAATTTCCAATCAATAATAGTGAGTTCTGTATGGAAATATGGAATGTACTCAAGGTATATAGAGAATAATGGGAATATCATTAGCTACTTAGATGGGGGGTGGGGTGGGAGGGGGGTGTATTGGGGTTCTTGGTGGTGGAACGGGTACACTGGTGAAGGGATGGAGGTTTAATCAGTATTTGACTGTGACTTAAACCTGAAAGCTTTGTATTTTTTTTCTTTTTTTCACGGTGGTTCAATAAAATATTTCTTAAAATAAAAAAAGAGAGGACAGACATAGAAAGATTGCACTCATTTGTGGAATATAAAGTAACAGAATAAGAGACTAACACCCAAGAACAGCAGAGATAAGTATCAAGAGGATTACTCCACAGCGTAGAAGCCAGCCTCGCATGCTGGGGGAAAAGGCAGCTCAGATACAGAAGGGACCACCAAGTAAAGGTGGGCTGAAAGTAGACTATAGACAGAACATGATATCCACTTAATACCTCTACTGTAAACCACAACACCCAAAAGGAGAGAGAGACAGAGAGAGACAGAGAGACAGAGAGAGAGCAAAATGGAATGCCTGAAAGGGTGGGGAAGGGGGAACAGGGTGGGAGTGGTGGGAGGGATGCTAGGACCATTGGATGTGGAAAATGGGCACTGGTGAAGGGATGGGTACTCAATCATTGTATGACTGAAACGCAAGCACGAAAGTTTGTAAGTCTGTAACTGTACCTCATGGTGATTCACTAAATAAATAAATAAGTTAATGAATAAAAAAAACATATTTTAGTCATCAAGTTAATTATCTATAGTTGTGGAACAGTTGTGGAGATTGGGGACATGAGAGAGAACTCTGGGATGTGGGCTTCATCTACACTCCTACGCATCAGCTCTGCTATTCAGTGAAGTCAATTAGTGTCTAGGATTATTATTACACTCATTTGTAAGATGACTTATAATTAAATTGACATCAGCTTTTTTTGAAATGGTGGGTTACAAACCAGTAATGGATCATGAAATCAACAAAATGGATCAAGATCAGCAACACTTATGCTGTAAACCATAATGCCCAAAGGTGGTGGTGGGGGAGAGGGAGAGAGAGAGTAAGAGAGAGAGAGAGAGAGGAAAAGTACCTGCCACAGAAGCAAGCAGGGAGGGGCATGGAAGGGAAACTGGGGACACTGGTAGTGGGAAATATACAATGGTGAAGATATGGGTTTTGGAACATGTAACTGATACCAAATGATGGTATCACATTGCAATACACACCTTGCAACTGTGTATTCACTGTGATTTAATGAAAAAATATATAAAACAAAAATAAAGTAATAAAAATGTAGAGGAATGGAAAATAATAGAAAGGTGTCCTAGTCAATTTCTTGAAACTGAGCTTTTTAAAACAAGTGTATGTGTATCTTTAAACCTATGTAGAGAATCTCATATAAAATGTATTTCTACTATGGACATGGTCATTAGAGTCTGAAAGCTTCTTTTGCTTTCCAAATTGACAGTGGTTACAAAGGATTATATGTTAGAAGCTCTTGGTTTTGTGAAGGTATTTCTAAAAGTGAACAGACAGTTTTATTTACACAGTAGACTACTCAAGAACAGCGACCACATCTTACTAATATTCATACACCCAACACGAGTGTTGGGTGTATGAATATTAGTAAATGTCAGTGCCTGACACTAAGCTGTATTTCAATAAATGATAACCAACTGTATGAATAATTAAAATAGAGAAAAGTTAAATATTAGAAGTTACTTTGATTTGGGGGAGCCATAAATATAATACAGGGATGTAGGATATCATTGGTTTGTCCATTCTCCCTTGCTACAAAGAGTTTAGGAGTTTAGGTTTATCTGGTAATAATCTCTAAACATTTTAAGACAACACTGGTATGTCCTGTTCCCCTTACCACAAGGAGCTTAGGTTTACTGGGTCACACCCATCAAGGTGCTCCCGAGTCAGTCCCATTCCTTTGTCTATCTGTAACCACTTCTCTGTGTTCTTTTCCCCAACTAGTTAATCAGCTTTCCCCCCCCCGATCAGACTCCGTTAATTTGTAAGATAAGACCTTTCTAGGACACTGAACTTGTATTATAAGTTAATATTGCCTTTCTCCTCTCCTTGTGTCTTTTGAATAGTTTACTTTAAAGCAATGTCCTTTTTGTATGGACAAAGAAAGACAGTTGTTAATATGCTTTTATAACTTGGGATTTAATTGGCTTTGAATATTATTCATTCCTGGGCATCTGCTTTCTCGACTTAAGGCTCAGCTGCCCTTACTTCTTAGCAACCCCAAAAGCAGGGTCCCGACAAGGGACGGGATGGACCCAGAGCAAGCGGTGAGTTATGTGCTACCCTGTCATTGAGATGGGCCTGGCCAAAGTGCCTAATGCTTAACCATAAGTTAAGAGCTTTGTCATGGACAAATGCTGTCATGATCCAAAAGCAATGACGAGACTAGGACCCTGCTAGGGATAGGAAAGACTATTCTGGCCTAAGCACTGTAGTTTGAGATCGAGATGACCCCAGGAGAGCAATTCTATAAGCTTAATGCATCTCTTGCTGTGTCCATACAAAATGATTGATATTATGATGCTTATATGTTAGTTGTACAAGGAGAGGAGAAACACACCCATGGGACTCTGTTCTTGGGCGGGTCGTCCTGCTGAAAGAGAATCTGTCCTAGAAGAAGCATCCCCTGAGAGAAAGAATTTTACCCCTATTGATTGTTACCACACCTATGTGTAAGCCCCAACCTCTCATGCTTGGGGATTTAACTAGGCTGAAAGAGGGGGCTGGGGGCCAGTGCCAGTGCCAGATCTGGAAAGCTAGATTGAGATCCAGATCCAGAGAAGGAGAATGAAGTAGGATGGGGAGGAAGAAGCAGGAGGAGAATCAGAGGAGAATGGAGATGGGAATGGAATAAACTGCAACTGAGACCAACCAGCCTGGCCCTTGTTCCTTCCTTCGCCTGCCTCGTCATCACCATCAACCTCCCCAGGGTGGGGGAAGCGACTGGAGACTACCGAACATGGATGGCGGGAGAGATAGAGCGCTGCTGCCCTGTGTTCTAAGTGCCCCCCTTCTTTTTTGTGTGTTTACACAACTGGTGTTCCTAGGTGGGCATTCACCATCCATGCAGGGGATACCACTTCTATCCATAGCGCTGCATATGATTTCCTGAGCCCCTCCAAGAGTGATTCCTGAGCACAGAGCCAGGAGTAGGCCTTGAATACCATCACATATGGCCCCAAAACTAAAACAATAACAAGAAAACAAAAAAACATAATTTACTGAGATTTTAAAGATTTAATGAGTTGGGTCATTTAAAGAGAAGAGTAGTAGTAATTCTTTGAAACTATTCTTTCATTTCCTGACCTTATACTAGAAAAAAGTTTGAACTCAAGCAGGGTAAGAATGAACAGAAGGACACTACCTGATCTATAACCTAATACTGGAGAGTAACTGCTAGGTTACTCAAGCAGTTACTAGGTCATGCCTCCCACGCATGCTCCCAACACCCTAGTGCTGGAGAGTATCTGCTATGCTCCAGGTCCAGAGCTTGAGACCGGAAAGGTGAACTGAGGACACTGGGAAGGGCCAACATTAACTCTCTCCTCAGAAACGATAAACAGGAGTACAGAGAACAAACATTACAGTGTAAGAAACACAGGGTCAGAGAACCAGAAATTACAGATTCAGACAAATCCCCTTAGCACCTAAATGCATCCTCTTTTAGAGAGTCGGGCCCCAAATTCTTCTAGAGAAATCAGTGAGTCACCACCTTCCCTAAGAAATCTGCACGCCAGCACTGAACCAGACAGAAGTCTAACCATGACTCAGCAGCAGAGAAGATGGCTCATCTGCAACTTGGAATGTTGATGTCTAATCAGCAGCAGTGGGTGCCCTTAAAGGGCTAAATATTGTGCTTCATAGAATTCTTCTGGTTAAGATTCATACGAAGTCTGCCAAGTGGCACTTAAATTAGCATAATGCTAACATGAATCATATTTAAAGGAATGACTACAACTGTTTTAATTAAAATGCTTTAATTGTGTTGACATTAATTTACACAAGTGCATGCTTTAAGGTTACAATTGAAAATGTTACCACACTGCAACCATTACCCAAGTACCAATATTCCTCCACACCGCCCATTGAACCCCTTCAACTTTGGTTCTCCTTATCTCTTTCTCAATTTTTGTAGCCTCAGCTCAAAGGTCTAAGGATTTGTTTGGGATTTTCTTAGGTTTTGTTGGGAGAGTTCCACAAGAGATGCACAGGGAAATCAGGATTGCTTCCAGTGAAACTTGGCCAACTGAGTGAATGACCGGTGAATGATGCAATGCTACTGGAGTCCAGGGATGCTGGTGGTCACTAGTTACACGCAGAAGTGCTTAGGGAGCCATGCAGTACCAAGGACTGAACTTAGGTCTTTTTTTCATCTCTTGAGCTATTTCTCTGGCCCCCATGGGTTTGCTTTGTTTGATTGGTTCATCTATTGGTTGGCTTTGTCTGTTTCCTTTGCTTTTCTATATTCCACATTATGAGTGAGATCATCTGGTATTTGTACTTCTCCCAACACCTGAACATACCCCATCTTTCCTCATTTCTTTCCTCCTTTATTATTTATTTTCAAATTTTTAAAAAGGAAGTAGAAACAAAAGCAGAGAGGAAACAAAGGAGAGACAAGGAAGAAATAAATAAGAAAGGAAAATAAATGAGGATTTTCTTTTTTGCAGGTATTGGAAAAGTACCCTGAAGTGGTCCTGGGAGAAGGTAAAAACTTTCCCTTCCATCAAGCAGTCGGGCATGACACAATCTCTCTGCTGGTCTAGTGCCCTCTCCTGTATGTCTACTCTTTGCCTGCCCCTTACAAACCTTAGATTTCTATGGTTTGTATTAAAGGTTTATATAGGATTATGCAAATGGGAAAAGATTGGGAGGGAGAAGGCTGCGTAGTTTTCCTCCAACCTTTATGCTCCTAACGACTCTAAGTCTGTATTTCAAGACAACCCCTATATCCCTATATCCCTATGACCATGTGGTGTTTACTTCACCAGGTGACCCCAATGTGTGTTCAAAAGATGTGTGAGTGTGCGCCACATGCATTCAGTGGTCCTGAGCTGCTTCCCAACCCTGCTCAGATTCAGCCAACAGATACATGAAGGAAGGAACAGGACCACCAAGCTGGTTGGTGATCGGTCACCCCTTATTCCAATCTCCATCTCCATACCAGACTCACACTCCTCTCATCCCAGTCTCACACTGCCCTTCAGGTTTCACTCTCTCCATCATTCTACTCTTACTCTGCACACATTTTGTATGGACACAGTAATATATTTACCAAGCTTAAAGATGTCCTGGGCACATCTCGCTATATTTCCCAGGTTACAGTCCTCAGGCCAGAGTAGTCCTTCCTAACCCCTTCAGGGTCCTTGTCCAGTTACTTCTTTTTGGGTCATGACAGAGTTTATCCATGACTGTGCTCTTAACTTATTATAATTTTATGGTCTTAATCTGTCCTTTTCAATGCCAGAATAGCTTACAGCTTGCCCTAGGTCCATCCAGTCCCTTCGTAGGAACCCCTGTTTTGGGGGTGCTAGGAATTAAGATAAATGAGGCATAATATCTGGGAAAGCAGAAGTAAAGGTGCAGGACCATAATAGGAAAAGTGGCAGGCTATAGCCTTAAAAAGGTAAAAGAAGTCAAATTGGGTAATCTGAGTTAGCAGGTGAGGGCAGCAATGAAGGGATAGACAATCAAGCAAAAAACATGACGTAGGGTCCTGGGAGAGAGCCAACCCCAAGTAAAGGGATAAAAGGGGACCCTTGCAGGGAGATGGGGTCGCCCTCTGTGCAAGGGGCCCTGGTCGACCAGTACGTGTGCTTGGCGTGAATAAAGAACTTCTTTGCTCACATTTTTGACTCTGTCTCGTTCCTTGGATCATGGACCCTAATAATCATATTCATTTATTCATTCATTTCAGTATTTTGTGGATTCTTGCTAAAGTCAAGCACCACTACCCAACATGCTGAAAATACAACTATGATCCCCACTACCATGGAAGAAAACAAGTGAGTAAGATTATAGGAGGAATTTCATTACTGTGACTTCCACCTGGAAATAGCATTACAAGGACAGGGTATCTGAATGAGAGAATTAAAACCTGGGATTTAACAGAAGTCAAGAAGCCAGGAAGCAGCTTCACTAAGGATAAGCTGATGAACAGCAAATAAAAAGACTTTATTACCTAAGTGTTCCTGGTAGGAAGAACAGCACAGCCCGGACAATACGGCATTGTTGTAAGAAACAAGCACTTGCAATTTGGGATGGTGAAGTCAAGTCCAATATCATGAATATCCTCAGACTGTATTTACACATTGACTTCACATCAGACATCTTCCAACTCATCTTTTAACTTTAAAAACATTGTTGTGGTGTTAAAATTATGTGCATGAGAAACATCATTAACATTATTATGAATCACAGAGTCTCAATCAATTTTTTTAAATAGGGGCTGAAAAGATAGCACAGTGGGTAGAGCATTAGCCTTGAACATGGCTGACCCAGGTTCAATTCTCAGCATCCCCTATGGTCCCTTGACCACCACCAGGAGTAATTCCTGAGTTCAGAACCAAGAGTAACCCCTAAGCCTCACCGAGTGTGGACCAATAGTCAAAATTTTCAAAACAAACAAACAAATAAATTTAGAGCCAGAGCTATAGTATAGCAGGTAGGACACTTACCTTGCACACAGCCTAACCAGGTTTGATCCTTGGCACCCCATATTGTCCCCCAAGCCTCTCCAGGAGTGATGCCTAAGTGCAGAGCCAGATACTCAGTGATTCTGAGTATCACTGGGTGTGGCCAAATAAAAAATTAATTAAATTATATATATATTGTTTTGTGTCATTGTACTTTGCTTTTTATTTACATTTTATTTGTAACATAAGATGTTTGGTGAGAAATTTTCTTAAAGTTTTTAAAAAAGATTTTTCTCAGTACGAACTATTCTAAAAAAATATTAGATATTGAGCTCCCATTTGACCCAGCAATACCACTCCTGGGGATATATCCCAGAGAGGCAAAATAGTAGAAATGACATCTGCACTTACATGTTCATTGCTGCACTGTTTACACTGTTTACTGACAAAATCTGAAAAAAAAAAAACCGAATGCCCAGGAACAGATGACTGGTTAAAGAAACTTTGGTACATCTACACAATGGAATACTATGCAGCTGTTAGAAAAGATGAAGTCATGAAATTTGTATATAAGTGGATCAACATGGAAATATCATGTTAAGTGAAATGAGTAAGAAAGAGAGCGACAGGCATAGAAAGATTGCACTCATCTGTGAAATATAAAGTAACAGAATGGGAGACTAACCCAAGAGTAGTAGAGTTAAGGACCAGGAGATCTGCTCCATGGCTTGGAAACTGACCTCACATGCTGGAGGAAAAGGCAGCTCAGATAAAGAAGGGAACACCAAGTAAAGGATGTTGGGAGGACCCATTTGAGTTGAAAGATGCATGCCAAAAGTAGACTATAGACAGAACATGATGGCCGCTCAATGCCTCTATTGCAAACCACAACACCCCCCAAAAGAGAGGGATCAAAAGGGAATGCCCTGCCACAGAGTCGGGGAGGGATGGAGGGGAAGGGGTGGGCATGGTTGGAGGAATTCTGGGACCATTGGTGGTGGAAAATGGGCACTGGTGGAGGGATAGGTACTCGATCATTGTCTGACTGAAACGCAAGCACGAAAGTTTGTAAGCCTGTAACTGTACCTCACGGTGATTCACTAATAAAAAAATAATAATAATAAAATAAAAGTAAAAAAGGTTTTTCTTAAATCTGGAGAAATAGTACAGTGCGTATGGCACTTGCCTTGCATGAGGCCAACCCAGAGCCAATCCCAGAGTCCCCTGAGCCCTGCCAGCAGTGATTCCTGACTACAGAGCCAGAAGTAAGCCATGAGTAGTGCTGGATGTGGCCCAAAAGAAAAATGAACCCAAGAAAAATGGTCTTCTTAAGCATATCTAAAATTCTTTTAAAAATCAACTTAGAGAAAACTAAGAAATGAAAACAAATAAAATAAAACTTACAGGGAAATAGATGCATAGTTCATCCAGAAGAATCTATAAATTACTGTTTAAGTAACTGATCTAAACAACAACATATCTCAATCAGTTGAAGACTGGTAAGGACATCTTACGATACCAAGATTTACCGGGACATTTTCATCATTATAGTAATTTAAAAATTTGAGACTCATCAAATTCTCAAAACATACTCATCATGGCTTATGGTTCAATTCCTGCAATAAGTGATGAGAATCTGCAGGACCTAAGAGATTAATAATTCTAAAACCACAGTTTGAGGGCTTGGATAACATTAAGGAGATATGACCCATTCTGCCTTTTAAAAACAATTTTAGGGCCAGGAAGATGGTACAGAGGTTAGGACGCAGATCTGCACACATCCAACCCAGCCTTAATCCCTGGCACCACAAGGCCACTCAAGCAGCTCCAGGTTCAGCCCTGGTGGTCCCTGACACCAAAGGTCCTAAGAGCACCAAATTCTCAGATTCTAGCACTGAACCACACCCATGAGCCCTGTCGGCTTAGTATTACTGGGAGTGATGATACTTGGGTTCCCTGAGCACTGAGATGTGTTTTCTTCCCCAACTCCACTTTTTTTTAATTTTTTTTATTTTATAAGTTAGTTTTCCTTCATCTGTCTTGGAGAGCCTGGGAAACTACCGAGAATATCCCGCCCACACAGCAGAGCCTGGGAAGCTACCCATGGTGTATTTGATATGCCAAAAATAGTAACAACAAGTCTCACAATGGAGACGTTACTGGTGCCTGCTCAAGCAAATCAATGAACAATGGGATGACAGTGCTACAGTGATATAAGTTAGTTCACAATATTTGATTACATTTAATATTCAAACACCAATCCCACCACTATTACACCTTCCTACTACCAAATTTGGGATGTTTCCATCCCAAGCTCAAATTTCTGTCCCAAAACACAACTGAAAAAATATACTTTGCATTGTCTGTTATGAAGAACTGCTGAACATTATGTTTGTTCTATACTATAGACTCACATGAAGTGTTCAAATAAAGACTTACCAAAAAATGTACTTATAGGAAATAGTGTGAAGATTATTCTATTTTGGCAGTAGCCATTAAGACATTCTATAGAATATCACCAACATGTCATTAAAGTTTGGGTGATGTGAGCTTTGGTATATATATCTGAAAACATATATATATGTTTATATATGTTTTATATATATGTATATATTTCCTTCTCTGATTTGTTGCCTACTGTCTGAACCCCATCAAATATGGTGTGGTAATTATGGTGAATGGGTAGGGAATGTCTAATGATGTGTCTTATGATGAGCTTTCGAGGCCGCACGGCCCAGGAATATGTTCACTCATATGTGAGGCTCGCCCAAACATGTGGGAAGCGGCCTTGAGCGTGGTGGCAGTTGCAATGTAGAGGTTGGCTGCCCAGGCTGAGTCCCTTGGGACAGGGAGGGCTCTCACCTGCCCCCCTCTGGGGTGGCCCTAGTGAAAACAGCCTGACACAGAGTTCAGTGGCCTGGTTATGGGGGCCTCATTTCATGCTCCTTTCCCGGAGAAGCAGCCATGAGATCTGGATGGTGGCCAATGATGATATTATCTGCACCAGCAGGAGGTGGTTTATGGGAGTGACTCCTGGGTCGCTGGGGAAAATAGGAAGAGGATCTCCCCATAAGACTGGGGAAAATGGGAAGAGGATCTCCACTCCAGTTCCCGTTGAGCCCAGAGTCCAAGGTCACAAAGTTCCGCATTACCTGGGTTCCGTGGGGACTTCACTCATGCATGAGGCTTGGCCTGAGCTGTGGGGAGTGGCCTACAGTGTGGTGGTTATTGGGTTGTGGAGGTCAACTGCCGCCCCCCCCCTCCAATTTTTTAATGTGGAAAAAAATCTTACCGCTTCCTTCCCCCTTAAGTTTAAGATATATGATTTATGATCCAGAACTCGGGAAAAATGTGTAAAACACAAAAAGTCCACAACTTGCTGAGGAATTATTTGTTGAAATTTTGGTATTTCTTTGCTATTCTTCAATGAACTATTATTTATAGTTTATAGTTTATACATAAACACAATTCCTATCACAATTTCTTTCACAACTTCCCCCAATTTCTGATTATAATAAATGTTGATCTATGCCACTAAAAATGCCCCCTCATGGCAGCGGGCACACCTACTGCCCATATACTGGCTCCTAATACCAATCTTCATTAAAAAGGAGTAGGGATTATTGAAGAAACTGCCATCTTTAACACAAGGCAGGGGACATAAAAGGTGAGAGAGTATCTTAAGGAAATAAAGTAGGAAGTGGTCAAGAAAAAACCCACACTTACAATGAAGGGAATATATCAATGGAACACAGGGGACAAATGAAAGATATATAATTACCAAAGCTGGAATAATCTGAAATGAGACAAGTAAAGAAATTGGTATTGGGTTTTAATGCCAACTATAAAATGAATATTCATGAGACCATACTGATACAAACATATCACTGAATAAGTGAGAAAACAGATAAACCTCTTGTGCTGAATTTTAAATAATTTATGAAAATAATCCACCCTCAAAGAAATGAAACTTCCTGCATGGTGATTCAATTTAAAAAATATTTTAAAGTAAAAGAACTGAAACTTAGTTTCCAACTACTTATGTGTAACTTGTACATCATGACAGAAAGACCTTCTTTCCAAGGTCTTTGTGGCACAATCAGTTAGTGAATTGGGCTGTTAACTGAAAGGTTGATGGCTTGAGCCCACCGAAAGATGCACTTCCAGTTTTTACAGTGCAGAGGGCCAGGGTCTTCAGAAAGGTTCTTTCCCAAGAGTGTAACATGGAAAGAGGTGTCGGTGGTGGCAGGGGTGGTGAATGGTGCTTTACAAAAGGACAGCATTGACAACAGAACCTGTCATCGTCCGGTGATCAAGTTAACTTAAGCAATGATAAGCCATGTGAGAGTTGGTCACCTTGGAAGTGTGATGAAATGCCACTTTAACTTTGTCTTTGCCCCTAACACCTGTAAATCCAGTTTAGTCATGAGAAAATCATCAGAACAATCCCTCTTAAGAAATATTCTGCAAATATATGGCTGGTATTTGTCAAGTCTATCCGGGTCATCAAAAGAAAGAAAGGAATGAACCGGGAAGAGCTGAAACGGAAGCACACACTCGAAGCGGGTGGGATGTCCTGAGTTTGATCCCCAGCACTGAAAACTCCTCCCAACACACCTGGGTGTTCACTTGGGGCCACATGGCAGCAGAGTGGACACAGATCCCTGAGCACTGCTGGGGGTGGTCCTAGTGACCAGCTAATGGTCAGAGAAAGTAAGAAGACACAATGAAACATTATTCAGTACCTAGAAACAGATCCTGGAATACAAAAGAGACATTGGGTATAAACTTAAAGGGATCTGGGGGCGGGGGCAGAGCCATAGTACAGTGGGTAGGGCACTTGCCTTGCACGTAGCTGACCCAGGTTCAATACCCGGCACTCCAGACAGTCCCCCACACATCACCAGTAGTGATTCCTGTATATAGAGCCAGGAGTAAGCTCTGAGCACTGCTGGGTGGGGATAAAGTATTGAACTTCAGGTAATAATAATAATGGTAACATTAATGTACCAATGTTGACTCATTAATTTTAATGAAGAAGCTGTAAGGAGAGAAGCTAAGTTAGTGCTTAGTATATGGGAACTCTCTGCAGTAACTTTACAGGTTTTCTGTAAATCTAAAACTGTTGTAAAAATTGAATTAATTTTTAAATAAATATGAAATGTTTGGGGGCTGGAGCGATAGCACAGTGGTTGGGCATTCAACTTTCACGCAGCCGACCCAAGTTCAATTCCTCCACCCCTCTCGGAGAGTCAGACAAGCTACTGAGAGTATCAAGCCTGCGCGGCAGAGGCTGGCAAGCGCCAAAAAAAGTAACAATTAAGTCTCTCAATGAGAGACATTACTGGTGCCCGCTCGAACAAATCGATTAGCAATGGGATGACAGTGACAGTGATGAAATGTTTTGAAAATCTTTTTTTTTATTAGTTTATTTTTAATTAGAGAGTCATCGAGAGGGTACAGTTACTGATCCATACATCTTTGTGCTCATGTTTCCCCCATACAAAGTTCGATAACCCATCCCTTCACCAGTGCCCATTCTCCACCACCAGTAAACCCAACATCCCTCCCCCCTCCCCAGACCCGTCTCCCCCCACCCCACCCTGCCACTATGGCAGGGAATTCCCCTTTGTTCTCTCTCTCTAATTAGGTGTTGTGGCTTGCAATAAAGGTGTTGAGTGGCCATTGTGTTCAGTCTCTAGTCTGTATTCTGCCTGCATCACCCTTCCCCCACATGACCTCCAACCACATCAAAATAACTTTTTAAGGTTGTGCCGGTGCTGGATCTCTGAGGTTACACAGGGCTGGCTCTCGGAGGTTACACAGGTGCTGGCTCTCTGAGGTTACACAGGGCTGGCTCTCGGAGGTTACACAGGGCTGGCTCTCTGAGGTTGCGCAGGGCTGGCTCTCTGAGGTTACTCAGGTGCTGGCTCTTGGAGGTTGCACAGGTGCTGGCTCTCGGAGGTTACACAGGTGCTGGCTCTCGGAGGTTACTCAGGTGCTGGCTCTCTGAGGTTACACAGGTGCTGGCTCTCTGAGGTTACACAGGCCTGGCTCTCTGAGGTTACACAGGGCTGGCTCTCGGAGGTTACACAGGGCTGACTCTCTGAGGTTACTCTGGTGCTGGCTCTTGGAGGTTACACAGGGCTGGCTCTCGGAGGTTACACAGGGCTGGCTCTCTGAGGTTGCACAGGTGCTGGCTCACTGAGGCCACTCTGGTGCTGGCTCTCGGAGGTTGCACAGGTGCTGGCTCTCTGAGGTTACTCAGGTGCTGGCTTTTGGAGGTTGCACAGGTGCTGGCTCTCGGAGGTTGTACAGGGTTGGCTCTCTGAGGTTACACAGGTGCTGGCTCTCGGAGGTTACACAGGGCTGACTCTCTGAGGTTACTCTGGTGCTGGCTCTTGGAGGTTACACAGGTGCTGGCTCTCTGAGGTTACACAGGGCTGGCTCTCTGAGGTTACACAGGGCTGGCTCTCTGAGGTTACACAGGGCTGGCTCTCGGAGGTTGCACAGATGCTGACTCTCTGAGGTTACTCTGGTGCTGGCTCTCGGAGGTTGCACAGGGCTGGCTCTCTGAGAGAAAAAGGTCTCTGAGAGAAAAATCCACCTCTCTGTGGATTGTGGCATCAAGATGGCGCCGAGGGTGGGTCGAGGGCATGACTTCCGGCGGCCGGGACCACTCAGAGTTTGGGCTGGTGCCGCCCCACTCCAGTGGCCCCCACGGCTCGGATCTGTCCCAGTCCCGAATCCTGGAGCCGTGTTAGTTGCTGCTCAGTGTCGCCGGGGTTCCATCCGGAGAAGGTGTGCAGGCGGCACCTCCTCCCTCCGGTCCCCCGGTGTTGCTGGCCCCGATTCGGGTCCGGAGCATTGTCCG
Organism: Sorex araneus; assembly: GCF_027595985.1. NCBI lineage: Eukaryota > Metazoa > Chordata > Mammalia > Eulipotyphla > Soricidae > Sorex > Sorex araneus. The sequence goes on from NC_073302.1 coordinate 171,261,282, forward strand.
GGCCGCGTTGCTCACCAGAATGCCTGCCGCCTCTCTGTGGATTGTGGCATCAAGATGGCGCCGAGGGTGGGTCGAGGGCGTGACTTCCGGCGGCCGGGACCACTCAGATTTTGGGCTGGCGCCGCCCCACTCCAGTGGCCCCCGCGGCTCGGATCTGTCCCAGTCCCGAATCCTGGAGCCGTGTAAGTTGCTGCTCAGTGTCGCCGGGGTTCCATCCGGAGAAGGTGTGCAGGCGGCACCTCCTCCCTCCGGTCCCCCGGTGTTGCTGGCCCTGATTCGGGTCCGGAGCATTGTCCGGGCCGCGTTGCTCACCAGAATGCCTGCATTTTTGAAAATCTTTTAAATTACCACTCAATAACCCTAAAATTGTTATAATTATTACTTTTACTCATTATTTAAAAATATTGAGTTGCTGCCGATTTTTCTCACTTAAAAGCAGCAGAATAATGAACAATTATTCAAATATATTTGAATATATCTTGGCAATAAACCTCTATAATTTGATTTATTAAAAAGTAACAATAACAGCTTACATATAATAGCTTTAATTGCAGTGAAAAATCAAAAAACCAGAAGTCTCATTAGATTGCAATTCTTCAAAAGTAAGCTTTATTTCTCTAAAGAAAAAAATATCAATTATTTGCATTCAACTCCCCACCTTACTCATAATATCTGAGTAACAGTTGTGTATCAGAACTAAGGTTTAGTGAGGAAAGGCAATTAATCACGTAAAACCTTATATTCCGATGGCACTGGGAGATGGTTCAAAGGGCGACAGAACATACTAGAGCCGTAGGTAACCTCCCCAGCCAGCACAGGGTCTCCCAAGTTCTGCTGCAAGTGACCTCCAAGCACCAAGAAGTCAGGAGACCCCAATCATGGCCAGGTGTAAGCCAAAAATAAATTAAAATAAGTGCTTTTTAAAACATATTTTGCACTCTGATACATAAAACAGGAATATTTAATTCACAGAATTCTCATTTTAAACAGCTAAAACATTTCCTGATCGTTATGAGACAGTCTATAAAAAAAATAGGTGAGAAGTGTTTTAACTCGAATATTTGCAGCAATTGCCCACATTAGGCTACAATGTGGTTTGATAGCTGGAACGATTCTTTGTAGCATGAGTCTTTGATACATTTCTAAATACTTATTTAAAACCCAAGAACTGTTCTTTAGGCTAAATAATTTTCGCGGTATTTCCATCTTTAACTTGACTGCCCTCTGGTGCCACCTAATGCCCGACTCCCCTGGCACTCGAGCTTTCCCATCCTGCCTCATATTACTTTAACCTTGAGACTAACTCTGCCAGCAAAACTTCTTTGCCTGTCTTTAGAATATCCATTTGTTGCCAAGTTCTTCAAAGTGGCTACCACTGCTTTCATGGTACCTAATTGTTTCTTTCTAAAAGGTAGAGATTGTGCCAAAAAGTCGTCAACCAGCTATAGAAGACTGATCCCTAGAACTGGTCTTTGTGATGGAGAGGCAAACAGAGTGCAATGAGGGGGCGGTGTGTGGCGTTCTCCTATCAGGAAATGGACAGGGCGAAAACACCTCCAAACTGATTTCAGCAGAGGCCTCTGAGATGTTTGGTTTTCCCCACATTTATTAAGGTACCATGCTTTACAGTACCGTGAATAATAATTTCACACATACATCATTCCAAAACCACCTCAACACCAGACTGCCACTTCCCTCCACCTACGTCCCAAGGGGCCCTTCCAGTCACCCCAGTAAGTTCAGCTCTATGAACCAAGTCCCCGGCTCTGCTATCTCTGGTCATCTGTCATTCACTTTGTATGCATCTCTATATCCCACAGATGAGAGCTCATCTGTGTCTGTTCCTCTCCTTCTGACTCACTCCACTCACCATGATGTCCTCTAGTTCACTCCACATCACAGAAAACTGCATGATTTCAATTTTTTTTCTTTTTTAATGGATATATATCTGGATAGCTATTTTTTAAAATTTATTTTAATGTAGACTACAGCTACAACTGTTGCTACAGAGTTGAAATTGATCCAATAACAAGTCTCCAATAGCAAAATCATAAATATTAAAAATCAATTTTTATGTGGAAATTGTTATATTTCATTACAGGTTAAGTCCTTGTCTAAGATTTACCAAGCTGTTTGTTGCTAACTGAGCCTTCTGTGTTATAGTTTTTGTTTGTTGAGTTTAGTTGGCCTCTAGGTTATTTTTCCATCTAATTTGGTGTGCTCCTACTGGAATTTCAGTATTGAGGAAGTAGGAGGTGTCCAGGGGTTTAGAGACTTCAGGACCGGTGGTCTGGGCCAATAAATTGACATGGCAGCAGCTTTTGGAGGTAGACATGGCTCCCAGGGCTTCCAAAATATGGGTGTGTAGAGGAAGGTTGCCCTTCCCCACTCCAAGAAGACCTGAAAGTCCTCAGCCTGGGCACTGGGGTACTCAGTTTGGTGCCTCTGCACAGAGTGCTAGTGAAACGGTAGAGCTGAGTCCTTGGTGACTTGGATGCAGTGGGTGTGGCTGCAAGGCAGGTACTCAGCCCACCCACCTCCTAAATGGTGCCCAAAGATTTTAGTCATGGAAACCAGTATACCCATCAATTTTAGCTGCTTGGCTTGCATCTCCTTCGAGATTTAGCTGTGAATCAGTAAAGCAGGGCTGATGGGTGAGTCAATATGGTGGCAGCTGATTTCAACTTTTCTTAGAGCTGTATAGTATCCCATTGTGCACACAGCTGAGGAGGAATCACTGTAATCTCACACGGCTCTTGGGGACTGGAACTGCACAGGAGTCTTTAGTGGAGCTGGGCTTTATATCACTTCATCAACCAGTCAGTGCCTCTGGGTACCCTCTGGGAGGGAGGCCAGTGGACAGGAAGGGGCACAACTGTGAAGTTATTGCAATAGTTAGAGGGTCCAACACCAGAGGAGACAACCTGAGCTGGGCATCAAAGCAAACTGAGAATTTGCTTTTCATAAAGTCCCTGCTTACACATTTGCTCTAGCCACTGGATCTTAAATTAAGATCTTGAAAATGAAGTCTACAACCAGATGCACTGACCTATCTTCCTTTCTTCCTCCCTCCCCCTCCTCCCTCCCTCCCTCCTTCCTTCCTTCCTTCCTTCCTTCCTTCCTTCCTTCCTTCCTTCCTTCCTTCCTTCCTTCCTTCCTTCCTTCCTTCCTTCCTTCCTCCCTCCCTCCCTCCCTTCCTTCCTTCTTTCCTTCCTTCCTTCTTTCCTTCCTTCCTCCCCTTCTCCCTCCCTCCCTTCCACCCTCCCTCCCTCCCTCTCTTTCTCCCTCCCTCCTTCTTTCTTATTGAGCCACAGTAAGATACAGTTACAAAGATGTTCACGATTTGGTTTCAGTCATATAATATCTCCACACCCATCCTTTCACCACTGTACATATTCCCCACCACATCAGGGACATTTCTGAGATCACAGTTCATTTCAGATGTGACAGTGAAAATTAGGAAATTAGCTGACCTTGTCGGTGACTCCTGGCACAGTGCCTCAGTAGGCACTCTAAACACCTTTAAAGGACACCAAAAAAAAAAAATCCCACGCATTTTCAAGAAAAGAAAGAAACAGACACACAAAACAACAAATAGTATAAAAGATCCAAAAATGAGATCAAGATGTCAAATCAATTTTTAACACAGAAATCTGAGGGAGAAGTATGTGAATAGCTGGGCAATTAGTAAAAGTGGACTCACAATACTTGAGAAACTGATTCTATTTCAGTTTGAAAAATAAAATCCCTTTTAGTAACGTGCAATTTCTTTCAGAAAAGGAAAAAGGAATCTAACTCAAATATATGATTATGAGCACATGATTTTGTTCAAGTTTGGGTTGAACAAAACTTCAATTTGTTCCTGAGACTTTATGTAATCTAGATTAACAATTTCAAACATTTTGGTAAAAATCTTTTAAATATACTCTTAAATTTATAAAGTATTTTATTTGAAATTTTTCTACTGTAAATATATTAGATTAATACAGATATGATGTATTTTTAAAACTTTACTAATGAGTCATTAGAGGCACTTTTTTCAAAAACAAATGACTAAGGGCTGGAGTAACAGTATAGCACGTAGTTATGTGCCTTACATATCACCAGAGGTTTGATACCCGGCACTATGTATGATTCCCCAAGTCCAACAGAAATGATCCTTGAGCACAAAGCCATAAGTAAGTCCTGAGCACTAACAGGTGTGGCCACAGAAACAGAACAAAACAAAAAATGACCTAAATTGTTCAATGAATACCAGAAAATGTTATGGCAAAATTTATGTCAACCATATTATATATCTCCAATTATTCTCCTAGTGCCTTAAATATTAAAAGTTTTTCTTCAATGAAAAGAAAATAATCCATACATTAGTAATTCTGTTTGGTGTCACATCTACAGGATATTTACTATGTGAAAGACATATATGCTGAGCAAAGGAAGAAACTCTTGAGACCTTCCACTTTCAGATGTGGTGAAGAGAAATTCACAAGTATAAGAAGGCTGATCATTATGAAAACATTATCTGTAAAGTGCAAATAGCCCCTGGCTTCCTGAACTGGCACAGTTCCAGGAGTTCATCAGAAAGCTGTTTACTGCCTTCATTTTCCCAGACAAGCAATGTGGTAAGTGGAGGGTATTTTTGCAGCTGAGACACCATAATGTGGCACTAGCAATTCCAGATCAAGTTCTGGGAGCTGAAAGTCATAAATGACAGAAGAGAACTTGACCCAGAATCATTCTACATCAAAGTTCTGACTCTAAGAAAGTCTCCAATTAGTCTCTCCCACCTCCTTTTTTATCCTCTTCTACTCACCTTCACTGTTTTCCAGCCTTTCAGCACAGTGGCATCCCCACCCCAGCACTACCCCCTGTAACATCCACCCAGACCCAGGCAGAACACAAATTCTACAACTAGAATCAATTCATTCACAACCTGCCCGCTCTCTCCCCTATCCAAAAATTCATTTTTATACCCATGAATTAGCAGGAATGTGTCCAAGTGAATTAATTCACTCTGAAGTTTGAATGGTCACTCCTTAAGTCTCCTAATGGTGCAACCATTTGGGGGAAGCAAGAATAATTAACATGCAACATGTTACTAGTTTCAGATAGGCAACAGAGTTATGAATTGTATACATTGTTTGTAAGTGATTACAATAGCCCTACCACCATTTGTCATCCCACAAACACAACAGTGTTGACTACATTCTCTATGCTTTACATTAAGTATCCACTACTTATTTTCATAACTAGAAGTTTCTAGGTGGAAACTTCTAGTTATGAAAATAAGTAGTGGATACCATCCCCATTGCACTTGCTACTTAGTTTCCATCTTTTGAACCACCTATTTATTCTCTTCATTTTTGAATCCAGTTTTGAAATCATGAGTATTTGTCTCTGTGTCTGATTTATTTCACTTAGTCTGTTACTCTGCAGGCACATCCATATGGTTGCAACTATCAAGATTTCGTTTATTGAAAACAATGCTCTGATGAACATAAGGATACATATATTTTGGATAGTGGTTTCATTTTCTCCAGATGGATACCAGAAAAATTGCTAGATAATATGGTATTTCTAGTTTTAATTTTGTCTTGTTTGAGGGTCACTCCCAGTGGTGCTGAGGACTTACTACTGGCTCTGTGCTCAGGGATCACTCCTGACAGGGCTAAGGGGACCATATGTGATGCTGGGGATCAAACCTGGGTTTGCCAAATGCAAGGCAATCACCCTATACTACAGCTCTAGTCCCTCTGGTTTTAATTTCTTAAAGAAACTCTATGGTGCTTACTACAACAATTCATACCAACAGTGCACTAGAACACCCCTTTCTCCACCTCTCTGCCAGCACCTCTTACTGTTTATCTTTAATGATTTTTTATTTCCAATATGATTACTGATATTAAGCATTCCTTCATGTGCTTTTTGATCACACTTTCAGTCTTCTTTGGAAACATGTATGTTCAGACTCACTGATCAATTTTTAATCAAACTTTTGTTGTTTAATTATATACGTTCTTCATATACTTTGAATATTAACCCCTTATCACAAGTGTGACTTGCAACCTCTCATTCAGTGGATTGTCCATTTATTTTTCTTACGCTGTCTTTCACTGTGCAAAAGCTTTTAATTTGCAAAAGCAACTCCACACATTTATTTTTGTTTCTGTTCCCTTAACCTTTAATCCAAAGTGTGACATCATAAACCAATGTACAGGAATGTACTGCCTATGTTTTTGCTAAGCATGCCATGTGGTTTTATAGCACACCATAGCTATAAATATATCTGGAGTTAAATTTTGTGTATGCTATAATATGGCACTTTAGTTTTATTCTTTTGCATGTGGCTTTCCATTTTTCACAGCATTGTATACTGGATATTTTTAACGCCTTTATCACAAATTAGTTGACTTTACAGTGTAGAGTTATTTCTAGGTTCGGTATTCTGTTCTATTGATCTAGTACATATTTCTATTAAAATGTCCTATTTTTATTACAATTGCTTTATTATGCTGTTTAAATTTAGGAAGTATGATAACTTCAGATTTCTCCTTTCTCTAGGTTGTTTTTGCGGCCTGGAGTCTTTTGCGATTCCACACAAATTTAAGACCCATTTCTCGAACTCTGTAAAAATTGCATTTGGAATTTTGATAGTTATTACATGAAATATATATATTGTTTGAGTAGTATGGACATCTAAGCAATATTAATTCTTTCAGTTAATGAGCACAATGTTTATATTCATTAATGTTTTCTTTCATTTATTTCTACTAGTGTTCATTTTACAAGATTTTATATCCATTGTTAAATTATTTACACTATAGCACTGTTGTCCCATTGTTCATCGATTAACTCGAGTGGGCACCAGCAATGTGCCTTAAATCCTTAAATCCTTAAGGTTTCCTAGTCATAGGTATCCACTGTCAGACACGTTGTTACCATTTTTGGCATATCGAATATGCCATGGGTACCTTGCCAGGCTCTGCTGTGCGGGCGGAATACTCTCAGTATAACTTGTCAGGCTCTTCAAGAGGGATGGAGGAACCGAACCCAGGTTGGTCACATGCAAGGCAACCACCCTACCCACTGTGCTATCACTCCAGCCAGTTAAATTATTAAATTATTTAAATTATTTCTAAATATCTTATTTTCAAGGTAATTGCAAATAGAACTGTTTCACTGATTTCTTTTTATGAGATCTTTGCATAAGTGTGCAAATCACATTTTAAGGAGGCAGAGAGATAGTACAAGGGGCAAACCATTTGACTTGCATGTGGTCAACCCTGCAACCCCCCTTCCACCCTTCCCACCCCCAAAGCACTACATACCACCAGGAATGATTGCTGAACAAAATCAGAAGTCCTGAGCACCACAGGGTATAACCCAGAAACAAAACAAAACAAAACTTTTTAATATAAATTTGTATCCTGTAAGTTTACTGAATTTATTAATATAAACAACATATTACTAGGGTGCATAGAATCCTTAAGGTTTCCTAGACATAGTATCACATCCTTTACCAATAGTTACAGCTTTATTGCTTTCTTTCCCATCTAGATGCCTTTTATTTCTATGTTACATAACCCCCTGTGATTGGGACTTAAAATAGTATGCTGAACAATAGTGATAAGATTTGGAACCCTTCTCTTATTCCGGATGTTATATGATAAGAGTAATTTTTAAGCTTTTTACTGCTGAGTACAGTATTAGCTGTGAATCATACATGGCCTTCTTTGTGTTGTAAAACATCCTACTTGCACCATTTTGTTGGGAGTTTTGATCTTAAATGGATGTCAAATTTGCTCAAATGTTTTTCTGTCTTTACTAAAACAATAATCTAATTTGTATATTCCATTTTTCAATGCAGAGTATCACACTGATTTTGGATATTGAACCATTCTTGCATATTTGGTATCTAATCATGGCACATGATATGTTTAGTACATTGTTGAACTTGGTATACAAATACTTTGCCAAGAATTTTTGCACTCACATTCATCAAGGATTTTGATGTAATTTTTGTGTTACATGATATCCTTGTCTAACTTTGGTATTAGGCTAATCTCAGCCTTATGAAATGAGTTTAGAAGGAGTTTGAAAAAAGCAGACATTAGATATTCTTTAAACACTGAGTTATATTCATATTCACAAGTGAATTCATCCTAAACTTTTGCTTGTTGGGAGATTGTTAATTATTTATTCAATCTTCCAGCCAGTAATTAGTCTAGACATATTTGCTATTTTTTTCATGATTAAGTATAAAATATACAAACATATTTTATATTTTTCTTTTTTATTTGAGGAGAAAGCTCAGGGCTTACTACTTGTTCTGTGCTCGGGGATTACTCTCAGCAGTACTCAAAGGACAATATGGAGTGTTAGTCAACAGTGCATATGACAAATGCTTTAACCCCTATATTATTTCTCTAATCCAGGAGCATATATTTCCAAGAATTTATTTATTTCTTCCAAGATGTCAAATATCCTTTCATTCACTTGTTCACGCTAGTCTCGTCATTCTTAGTGTTTCTGTAGCATTAGAAGTAACACCTCCTTTTTAATTTGTTTTGTATTATTTTGGTGTCACACCCAGCAATGCTCAGGGATTAGTCTTGAATCTGCACTCAGGAATCACTCCTGGAGGTACTCAAGGGACCATATGGGATGCCAGGTATTGAACCTGGGTCAGTCACATGCAAGGCAAAAGCCCTACCCACTGTACTATCATTCCAGCCCCTTATTTCTGGTTTTGTTTATTTGAATCAGCCCTTTATTTCTTCTGGTGAATCTAAATAAACGTTTTGCAACTTGATTTATCCTTTTAAATATAAAAGTATGTTACTGTAACTTTTTTTTTTCTTTTTGGATCACACCCGGCAATGCACAGGGGTTACTCCTGGCTCTGCACTCAGGAATTACCCCTGGCGGTGCTCATGGGACCATATGGGATGCTGGAATTGGACCCCAGTCAGCCTCGTGCAAGGCAAATATCCTACCCGCTGTGCTATTGCTCCAACCCCTGTTACTGTAGCTTTTAAGGAATATGTTTATTTAGCCCAAGTGTAGAGGTTAGTAGTGATTAGAAAGCTGAAGTATGAGGAATAATGTTTGGGGTGCCTATCAGGTGTCAGGAACTGATACTGCTTCAAAATTATCTGAAGTCAAGCAAGAAAAAAAAAGTGGTGGCGTTCCCGGAGCGCCTTCCGCCCAGAGATGAACCAGGAGCCGCGGCAAGAGCAGACCCTCCACGCCTATTGACTGTGATCCTGAGGTCTCCTAACCCATTTTGGCACCAGAGCGGATGCTTGAGCCATGCATTTTGACTGTGAACTGAGCTACAACCTCGTGCAGCTCGGGGAGGGTTTTTTCCCTCTCCATCCCATTTTTCTGAGCGAAAATGGCGGCAGCGGCAGCGCCCACGTGGTAAGAGCCACCCTCTAAGACCCCTCACCCTGGAGGTAGGACTTTCTTTAGTGACGTAGCCCGTAGGTGGCCCTGGGAGGGGCGCGTTCCTGGCGCGCCTTCCACCCAGAGACCCATTTTGGCACCAGAGCAGTTTCTTGCAAACATCCATTTTGACTGTGAACTGAGCTAGAATATTAGAAACCCAAAAGCGCGCGGCCGCTATCGCGGCCGCGCGGACTCAAAGTCTTCACTCTCAACAATGAAGGGAAATTATTAGATGATGCCTATTCAGCAGGCCTGATTGTTGGGGAAAATTTCCAATCAATAATAGTGAGTTCTCTGTGGAAATATGGAATGTACTCAAAGTTTATAGAGAATAAAGGGAATATCATTAGCTACTTAGATGGGGGGGTGGGGTGGGAGGGGGCTGTATTGGGGTTCTTGGTGGTGGAACATGTGCACTGGTGAAGGCATGGGGGTTTAATTAGTATTTGACTGTGACTTAAACCTGAAAGCTTTGTAATTTTTTTCATTCTTTTTTTCACGGTGATTCAATAAAATATTTCTTTAAAAAAAAAAAAAGTGGTGCTGGAAATCAAACCCAGGGTTTCACACATGTCTGTGATAATGTGTCCATTGCTGAACCACATCTCCAGCCTAATGTCAATAAATGCTGAGGGAAAGAAGAGAAGAAAAAGAGGAGGGAAAAAAAGGACAGGGATCCCTATGACACTAATACTCTACATCAGTCTGGGCCTTTTCAGGATGAAGCGATGCCTCTCTCTTGAGGCCATATCTAGAAAAAGCTGAACTCCTGTTACTTTCAAGAAAGGGTCATGAATAAAATCCAGACACCTGGGCTCAACTCTCTCATTAGATGCCTGATTATTATCTACCCCCACCAATGTTCCCGGTATTGTTACAGGAAGAGTGTGAGTAAGCCCCCACGGGTAATCCCGTCTCCTTGTTCTAGGAACCCAGACGGCACACGCTGACACGTCACCCTCAGCTCCATCTGTCTTCCTTTCCAGGCTGGCTCTGAGCAGACAAACTTAAAAGCACTCTGGATTATCCATCTCAGGTTTGAGACCTGCCGTCTCATTTTAACAATGCTCCTTCCTCATTTCATTTCAGACTGTGGGCCTCTCCATTTTCCAGAACATTTACTTCTTAAAGATGGCCATGGGATCATTCAGAGCAAATGAGCAGAGAGAACTGAGAAGACAAAAGTCTATTCACATGTCTGAAGCTGAAAATCAGACCAACTATCCTAAAAAAATGCTACAAATGAGGTAATTAAGCCTCTGTATTTATACTCTGAGAAAAGGAATTCCTGTGGTTTTATTACATCAGTGGGATATCTATGATACCTGATAGTGATGTTTATCTTTTACATATATTTGCTAAATCTTCAGCTAGAAGCAAAACTCTCTATTGGACAAGGATTATGTCTCTCCAGGACCTAAAATTCCCTGTAAGTGAAGCCAAGAATCAGCAAATGTCAACCACTAACACAAATAATAGGAGGGAGACTATTAAATATTACATCATCTAGAAAGGAAATGTTTTCAGTGGTTCATACACAAAGGAGAGATTTATACAAGAATTGAAGCAAACAAATGAATTTACAGAAACAACCAAATATTAATAAGAAATTCCAATTATGACCAAATTAGAATCCCAATTGTATACTCATCTCATGAACCAATGCTTCAGTCCAAAACTTTTTATTTCTGGGAAAATCCATGCTTTATAGAAAATCCATCATAACTTTTCATTCTAAGAAGCAATCCCTACAGGACTGGAGCAATAGTACAATGGGTAGGGTACTTGCCTTGCATGTGGGCAATGTGGGTTCAATTCCCAGAATCTAATTTCTTTTTCAGTACTTGCTAATGGGGTCATCTAGTTTCATGAGAATTATCACTGAGTTTTCCTTTTATCCAAAGGGCACCAGCTAAGAACTTTTGGAGTTCATGGGTTGAAAATATTAGTTTTCTTCCTTGGAGGTGAATGCACAATATTGGTTTTGTGTACATTTGCATTTCTTTATGAGGAGAATCCCACAACTTTCATCCATTTAATCAACCATGTTCCGCAGAGTAAAAATTGTTAAACTCTTTTGAGGCAGGGGTCAGAGAGATAGTACAGTGGGTAGGGCATTTGCCTTGCACTTGGCTAACCTGAGTTTGATTCCCAGTATCCCATACGGTCTCTTCAAGCTTGCCAGGAGTGATTTCTGAATGCAGAACCAGGAGTATCATCTGAGCATCACCAGGTGTGACCCAAAAACCTAAAATACTTAATAATAATTGGTATTGGATTCAAAAGGATCTTTTAGCTATACAAACCACAAACATATATATCTGGGTGGGTTCATTACATAGAAAACCTTGGCCAAATATTTTCACCATTCTAAGACATATAAATTTTAAAAACCACACACAATTACAATGCTTTAAAGTCATCTAATAGGTAGACTCAAGAGTTTAGGAGGCAGTCACTGAGGTCCAGATTCCCAGCTCTGTCTGTCAGACAGATGTGTGACCTGCACCAATTCTCTCACCCTATCAGGGGCATCCATGATTCATCTAATAAAAAAAAGACTAAGAATTATTATTCCTTCAGAGTAGTCATAAAAACTAGGCAATGTAATAGCATTTAAGATGGGAGATGTGTGCCAAAAGTAGATAATGGACCAAACATGATGACCTCTCAGTGTCTGTGTTGCAAGCCATAATGCCCAAAAGTAGAGAGACAGTATGGGGAATATTGTCTGCCATGGAGGCAGGGGGAGGGGGAGAAAGGGGTGTATACCAGGGATATTGATGGTGGGGAATGTGCACTGGTGGAGGGAATGGGTGTTTAATCATTGTGTAACTGTAACCCAAACATGAAAGCGTGTAACTATCTCACAGTAAATCAGTACAATTTTTAAAAATTAAAAAAAAGTGACTGCACCCCACCTAAAATTTTAGTGTTTTTATTATTATTACCAAGAGGCATTAGAAGTTGTAGCAAATTCAGAAGATAATGTCTTAAACCTTGCTTTTTCTGTATTAAAGAAACTTTAATGCACTATAGTGGCATCTTCACAAATACCTAGATGTTCAGAAAATTATTTTTCTGAACATTCAGAAAGCTTACCACTTCCATCATTGAAGGATGTATAGTTCTATTTTTCACAAGAGCTTAACAACAAGAATGAAGTCAACATACATTTCCCCCACAGAACTCACATGTGGTATAATGTTTAAAAAATCACTTCTGAACCAACAAAGAAATAAACCAGCTCTCATTAATATCTTGCTGGATAGTTTTCTCCAGCTGCCACTCCAAACAATAGTGGAACTCAGACCCATTAGCAAGGATGGTGTTGAAAGGGGCCCAGCATCAAGCAGGCATGGCTGGTTTGAGCAGCAGTCACATGGTTGGCTTCTCAAACTCCGCAAGAAGCTGGGACCCTGGAAAGTATGGCCCTCACAAAACTCCACTGTCTATTACCCAAGCTCTGCCTCTTCCTAAGTGTGAATGGAATTAGGACAACCCGAAAGATTTTTAGACACACCTCTCTAAGAATCCTCCATAAATATGAATCAGTCAATGTACCACTCCAGTACACTCCCCATTCTGGGTGGCACCTCCATTCTCAACCTGAGATACCTCATTCCTTTACTTTATGTGATACCCAAGATTCTCTCGACTCTGGAGAATCTCACATTTTTTCTTAATTTTTTTCTTTTGTTTTGGGTTTTGAGCCACACCTGGCTATGCTCAGGGCTGACTCCTGCCTTGATATTCAGGGATCACTCCTGGTGACTGGAAGGACCAGAAGGGGCGCCCAGAACTGAACCCAGGTTCAGACAAACTAGTGCTATCTCTCAGAGTTCGCAGTTGTTGGTCCCTAACAGTGACTGTGTGTCAGTGTCTCATAGGTTTGGGTCACAAACACGGGCCACGATCAGAAAGACTTGATAGGACCTGTAGCAAGTAGACCTCAAATCAACTACTGCATTTTTACTTGCCAGCAGGAAGTATTGCCTGGCTCAAATCCACATGGCAAGCTTCCTGTAATCTGAACCAAAGTTTGACCAGGCTTGGGCTTCGACAAAGTTTTCAATTGTTCAAACAATGGCTGAACATGGGCACAGTAGGTAATAGAAGATCTACTGCAGGTCTTTTTTAATTTCTGCAAGCCCTTTATGTTTTTAAGCATATAGAAACTTAGTCCCCTCCCCAAAATCAGATAGATATTGGATGGGGGCTGGTTCTGTTTTGCCTAGTGTAGTAGAATTTTCTTAAACAGCTAACACAATGAAAACTTTGCTGTTTCAAAATGATTTATGCTTACTTTTATATTCTCTGATGTGCTTTTCAAGATCCCTGTGATTATGAAAGTGTATCTTTATTATCCTAAAGATATCAGTCTTAAAAAAAAATAAATAAAGATATCAGTCTTTCTATAAAAGGAGTGTATCAATTAAGACACTAAAAAGCCTGCTGATTTTTTTATCTGTAGGATTTTTCGGTGAGAATAATACCAGATTATACTTGAAAATAGTAATTACAGTTCTTAGAGATTGATACATTTAAATTTCAAAAGATTAAGGGAGTAATTTTGTGACCTCTCCATGGTGGATATAAATAAGATGGAGAAGGATTGCTCTACTACTGAAGGGAAGCCATTCATTGCATGTTAGTATAGAATGATAAGAATATTACTCATTCTCTTTGTAGAATGCATTGTAGTAAACCACAAAATGGTCTTCTACTTTTTTTTCCTTTTTTGGCTAAACTGTTGGTTGCACATCTACTCAGTCTAGCTAGACAAGCCATTTCTAAAGATTGTTATTCTAGAAATTTAGAACTGTAGGATTAAATTTAGAAGGGAAGATGACTGATTCTATAGTACCATTGATTCCTGTGGAAAGCATGATGTGTGTGAATGAGTAGAGCTGGATATAAACCAGATCTGATATATTTGTGAATGTGTTTGTACAGCATCTGTTAAAGACTATGGGGGGGAGGGGAGGACATGAAAGTAACTTTTTTAAGAAGCCTGCTTTTTCTCTCTTCTTTGATTAATTTTCCCAGAAGTAAAAATAGATGAAAAATACATACTATTGGGTCAGAGAACAAAGAGTTAGGACTCAAATACTGTAATCACCTGGAGAATCCCGAAACAGAGCTAACTGGACTAACCACCGTCACTGATTACCCAAAGAAACAAAGATCCTCTTACAGCAAGTCCTCTATAATTTTTCCTCAGATTCTGACAAATGCTCAGGGGGAAAAAAAAAGCTGAAGTCCAAGAAAGGGGTAAATATGAAAGAGAGAAAGAAATAGATAGAAACACACTTTACAAAAGCTTCAAGTCTCAAGTGAGGAGGTGGGGGACTGGAGCGATAGCACAGCGGGTAGGGCGTTTGCCTTGCATGCAGCTGACCCAGGTTCAATTCCCAGCATCCCATATGGTCCTCCAGGAGTTAATTCCTGAGTGCATGAGCCAGGAGGAATCCCTGTGCATCACCGGATGTGACCCTCCCCCCCAAAAAAAAAAGAATTATCAAGAGAGGAGGTGGAGAACCTGGGTTTGAAAAAACACAGCAATTCCCTTCTCCTCTCAGCCTGATTCCTAAGTCTCAAGGCTGATTCCACCCAGCCGGCCCACAGAAGCAGCAGACAGACTATGAAGGAGACTGGTGCCCTGAGGCCCAGGAGAAAGGGGAGGGGCTGAGAGAGAAGAACAAAATGAGGAATAAGGAAATGTTTTTGTGTTTGGGAAACTGTTGAGTTATCATTTATTCAAGAACAGGGAGAAGCAGGAGAGGGCCCAGCCATAGCCGATCCCCACTCCTAGGCCGGAGCTCCAGCTTCCAGTTTTAAAAGAGGGGAGGAGAGTAAAGAAAGAGGGAAGATTGAGCCAGAGTCTGCCCTCAGCCTGGAGACAGTGGCCCTGCTGACTCAGGCAGTTCTGACCTCTAGGGAAGATGGGGTTTGGCAACAGCTTTGTGACAACCAGACCTGGGCTCCAAAATCTATTCCAATCTCAGGAGGTTTCTGGAAAACATTCAGACCTCTAATTTGATGTGGTAAAAATGTTACTCAAAGGCAACTATAAAACTGCTGATTTTTTTTCCCATCAAAGGTACTTTACATTTAAATAAAAGAACAGGAGTCAAAGATGGCTTAAGGGCCTAGGTATGAATACAGCTTCTATTTTGAAAGAATAACTATTTGCAATTTTCAGAAATTGATCATTTGCCATGCATGGATTAACCTTCCGAGAGAGAATGTCCATGTTAGAACATAAGAAGCATATTTCCTCACAGAAAATTTCCAGTTAAGTTTTTATTTTTTTTTATTTTTTTTTATTTTATTTTATTTTTTTTATTTTTTTTTATTTTTTTTATTTTTATTTTTTTTTAAATTTATTTATTTTTAATTAGAGAATCACCGTGAGGGTACAGTTACAGATTTATACACTTTTGTGCTTATACTTCCCTCATACAAAGTTTGGAACCCATCCCTTCACCAGTGCCCATTCTCCACCACCCGTAAACCCAGTGTCCCTCCCACCCTCCCCAATCCCATCTCCCCCCCACCCCACCCTGCCACTGTGGCAAGGCATTCCCTTCTGTTTTCTCTCTCTAATTAGCTGTTGTGGTTTGCAATAAAGGTGTTGAGTGGCCGCTGTGCTCAGTCTCTAGCCCTCATTCAGCCCGCAACTCCCTTCCCCCACATGGCCTTCGACTACAATGTAGTTGGTGATCGCTTCTCTGAGTTGACCTTTCCCCGGAACGTGAGGCCAGCCTCGAAGCCATGGAGTCAACCTCCTGGTACTTATTTCTACAGTTATTGAGTGTTAGTCTCCCACTCTGTTATTCTATATACCATAGATGAGTGCAATCTTTCTATGTCTGTCTCTCTCTTTCTGACTCATTTCACTCAGCATGAAACTTTTCATGCCCATCCACTTGACTACAAAATTCTTGACCTCCTTTTTTCTAACAGCTGCATAGTATTCCATTGTATAGATGTACCAAAGTTTCCTCAACCAGTCATCCGTTCTGGGGCATTCGGGTTTTTTCCAGATTCTGGCTATTGTAAACAGTGCTGCGATGAACATACATGTGCAGATGTTGTTTCGATTGTACTTTTTTGCCTCTCTGGGATATATTCCCAGCAGTGGTATTGCTGGGTCAAATGGGAATTCAATATCTAATTTTTTGAGAGTCGTCCAAATTGTTTTCCAGAAGGGCTGAACCAGTCGGCATTCCCACCAGCAGTGAAGAAGGGTCTCTTTCTCCCCACATCCTCTCCAACAGCGGTTGCTTTTGTTCTTTTGGATGTGTGCTAGTCTCTGTGGTGTGAGGTGGTATCTCAAAGTTGTTTTGATCTGCATCTCTCTGATGATTAGTGATGCAGAGCACTTTTTCATGTGCCTTTTGGCCATTCGTATTTCTTCCTTGGTAAAGTTTCTGTTCATTTCTTCGCCCCATTTTTTGATGGGGTTGGATGTTTTCTTCTTGTAGAGTTCAACCAGTGCTTTATATACCATTGATATCAACCCCTTATCTGATGGGTATTGTGTAAATATCCTTTCCCATTCTGTGGATAGTCTTTGTATTCTGGTCACTGTATCTCTTGCGGTGCAGAAGCTTTTTAGTTTAATGTAGTCCCATTTGTTGATCTCTGTTTTTACTAGATTGCTTAGTTCTGTGTCACCTTTGAAGATACCTTTATCTTCAATATCGTGGAGGGTTTCGCCGACCTTGTCTTCAATGTACCTTATGGTTTGTGGTCTAATGTTGAGGTCTTTAATCCATTTTGATCTGACTTTTGTGCATGGTGTCAGGTCAAGGTCTAAACCCATTTTTTTGCATGTGGTTGTCCAGTTGTGCCAGCACCATTTGTTAAAGAGGCTTTCCTTGCTCCACTTCACATCTCTTGCTCCCTTATCAAAGATTAGATGGTCATACATTTGGGGTTGTGTGTAGGGATATTCCACCCTGTTCCATTAGTCTACGGCTCTGCCTTTGTTCCAGTACCATGCTGTTTTAATTGTTACTGCTTTGTAGTAAAGTTTGAGGTTGGGGATGGTGATGCCTCCCATCATCTTTTTCCCAAGAATTGTTTTAGCTATCCTTGGACGTTTGTTATTCCATATGAATTTTAGGATTGCTTGATCCATTTCTTTGAAGAATGTCATGGGTATACTTATAGGGATCGCATTGAATCTGTATAATGCTTTAGGGAGTATTGCCATTTTGACAACATTGATTCTCCCTATCCACGAGCAGGGTATATGTTTCCATTTCCTCATGTCCTCTTTGATTTCATGGAGTAGCGTTATGTAGTTTTCTTTGTAAAGGTCTTTTACTTCCTTGGTTAAGCTGATTCCGAGGTACCTGATTTTCTGGGGCACGATTGTGAATGGGATTGCTTTTTTCATGTCCCTTTCCTCTGCCTCATTGTTTGCATATATGAAGGCCATGGATTTTTGGGTATTGATTTTGTAGCCTGCAACTTTACTGTATAAGTCTATTGTTTCTAAGAGTTTCTTAGTAGAGGTTTTAGGCTTCTCTAGATATAGTATCATGTCGTCTGCAAATAGTGAGAGTTTGATTTCTTCCCTTCCTATCTGGATGCCCTTAATCTCTTTTTCTTGTCTAATAGCTATCGCAAGTACTTCCAGTACTACATTGAAGAGGAGTGGTGAGAGTGGGCATCCTTGTCTTGTGCCTGATCTCAGAGGAAAGGCCCTTAGTTTTTCCCCGTTGAGGATAATGCTTGCCGTAGGCTTGTGATAGATGGCTTCGACTATCTTGAGGAAAGTTCCTCCAAACCCCATTTTGGCGAGGGTTTTCATCATGAAAGGATGTTGGATCTTGTCAAATGCTTTCTCTGCATCTATTGATATGATCATATGGTTTTTATCTTTACTTTTGTTGATATGCTGGATTATGTTGATTGATTTCCGAATGTTAAACCATCCTTGCATCCCTGGGATGAATCCCACTTGGTCGTGATGTATGATCTTTTTGATGAGTTGTTGGATCCTATTTGCTAGTATTTTGTTGAGGATCTTCGCATCGGTGTTCATCAGGGAAATTGGTCTGTAATTTTCTTTCTTAGTGGTGTCTTTGTTTGCTTTTGGTATTAGGGAGATATGTGCTTCATAGAAACTGTTTGGGAGAGTTCCTGTTTTTTCAATTTCCTGGAAAAGTTTGAGGAAAACAGGCAATAGGTCTTCTTTAAATGTTTGGAAGAATTCGCCAGTGAAACCATCTGGGCCTGGGCTTTTGTTTTTGGGGAGGTTTTTGATTACCGTTTCAATTTCCTTAACATTGATGGGTCTATTCAGGTATTCCAGGTCTTCTTTCTTCAGTGTTGGGAGATTATAGGAATCAAGGAATCCATCCATTTCTTTTAGGTTCTCCTTTTTTGTGGCGTAAAGACTTTCAAAGTAGTCTCTAATGATCTTTTGAATCTCACTGGTTTCTGTTATGATGTCCCCCTTTTCATTTCTGATTCGATTTATTAGAGTTTTCTCTCTTTCTTTCTTTGTGAGACTTGCTAGCGGTTTATCAATCTTATTTATTTTCTCAAAGAACCAACTCTTTGTTTCATTGATCTTTCGGATTGTTTTTTTGGTTTCGATGTCATTAATTTCTGCTCTAATTTTTATTATTTCTTTCCTTCGGTCTGGTTTGGGGTCCTTTCTCTGGTCCTTTTCTAGGGTCTTGAGTCGTGAAGTCAAGCTATCTATGTGGATCCTTTCTTCCTTCCTGAGGAATGCTTGGAGAGCTATAAATTTTCCCCTTAACACGGCTTTAGCTGCGTCCCATAGGTTTTGGTAGCTCGTGTCTTCATTCTCATTTGTTTCTAAGTATCTTTTGATTTCTTCCTTGATTTCCTTCTTGACCCACTCATTGTTCAACATGGAATTGTTTAATTTCCAGGTGTTTGATTTGATTTTCCGTATTTGTGGGTGGTTAGCTTCTATCTTCAGCGCATCGTGGTCTGAAAAGATGGTTGATACAATTTCTATTTTTCCGATTCTATTGAGGTATGTTCTGGGGCCCAGTACATGGTCTATTTTTGAAAATGTTCCATGTGCACTGGAAAAGAATGTGTATTCTTTCTTTTTGGGGTGTAAGGCCCTGTATAGGTCTATTAGGCCTCTCTCTTCAATTTCTTCATTCAGAGTCAGTGTTTCCTTGTTGAGTTTTGTTCTTGTGGATCTATCTAGAGGTGATAAGGCCATATTGAAGTCTCCGACTACAATTGTGCTGTTAGTGATGTCCTCTTTGAAGTCTGTTAGGAGTCGTTTTAAATATTTAGCCGGTCGTTTGTTAGGAGCATATACGTTTAAGAGTGTGATTTCTTCCTGTTGTACATATCCCTTGATAAACAGAAAATGACCTTCGCTGTCCCTTTTGATCTTTTTCATCCTGAAATCTATGTTGTCGGATACCAGGATGGCCACTCCAGCTTTTTTAAGGGGGTTGTTTGCTTGGAGGATTGTTTTCCATCCTTTGACTTTGAGTCTATGTTTACTCTGTTTGTTCAGGTGTGTTTCTTGCAGGCAACAGAATGTTGGGTTTAATTTCCGGATCCATTTAGCCACTCTGTGTCTCTTGATAGGTGCATTTAGGCCATTGACATTGAGAGAGATTATTGTGATGTGGTTTTGTGTCATCTTTCTGTGGGATTTGTTGTTCTTATGGGGCTCCTCCTTGTCTTACAGTAGCCCCTTTAGACCTTCTTTCAAGATTGGTTTTGAGTCTATGAAGTTCCTGAGCTGTTGTTTATCCGAGAAATAGTGTATGGTTCCTTCGAGTTTGAGTGAGAGTTTAGCTGGATAAAGTATTCTTGGTGAGGCATTCATTTCGTTGAGTTTTTTCACTATGTCCCACCATTGTCTTCGGGCTCGGAGGGTTTCTTCTGACAGATCGGCCGTAAATCTGAGGGGTGCTCCTTTGTATGTGATTTCCCTCTTTGACCTTGCTACTTGTAGAATTGTGTCTCTATCTACAGCATCCGCCATTCTGACTATGATATGCCTTGGAGTCTTTTTATTTGGGTCTCTTTTTGCTGGCACTCTTCGGACTTCTTGTATCTGGACGCCTGCCTTCTCCAGCTCTGGGAATTTCTTAGTGATGATGTCTTTGACTATGTTTTTTTCATTGGGGTTACTTCCCTGTGGTTCTGGTACTCCAATGATTCTTATGTTGTTCCTCTTGAAGTCATCCCCCAGGGCTCTGATTCGCTCTATAGCCATTTTGAGGTCTTTGGCCATGATTTGTTGCTGTCTGTAAGCTTTCTGCAGCTCATCCTCAAGCTCGCTGATTCTGTCTTCGGCTGTAGTCATTCTGCTGTTGAGGGCATCTAGTGAGATTTTTATTTCATCTACCGATTGCTTTATTTGTGAGACTTCGGTTCGAAGGTTTGAAATTTCTGCTCTCATTTCTGCTCTCATTTCTTCCTGTATTTTCTTGGTAGACCGTTCCAGCGCTTGATTCATCTCCTCCCTTAATTTATTGGATGTCTGTTCCATAGTTGCTTGGAGTAGGTCGACTCTCCTCCATATTTCCTCTCTGAATTGTTTATCTGAGAGGTCGTAGATGTTGGGAGACTCTTTTGAGGTTTCTAGTATCTTTTCTTCTCCCTCTCTTGGTGGAGGGGATTTTCGCTGTTTCTTCATATTGTCACGGAAGTGCAGAGTTGGAACCTTGTAGTTATTTATTCCTCTTCCTTTTTGTGGGAAGAAGGGGCTCCGATTGTGCTAAACTTCCCTTATTCCCTGATAGCTTTTATACTGTCAGCCTAAGCTAATGGCTATTTTGCGTAAATGTTTGAGATCGCAAAAGTGAGTTTTCAAAGGAATACACAGTACGGATTGAGCTGAGGTAGCAAAGAATAACTGCGGCCGCGTTAGCGTTGGCCGCTCTGAGAGGAGGCCACGCCCACTTTAGACCACGCCCACTAAGACACAGATAGAATGAATTCTATCAATTGTGGCCAAAGGAGAAGGCATGGAATGGTAAAAAAAAAAAAATAACCGCGGCCGCGTTAGCGTTGGCTGCTCCGGAAAGAGGCCACGCCCACTTTTAGGCCACGCCCCCTGAGATGAGGTCACTCCCCTGAGCAGCAGAGTGGGGATTGGTCAGGATCGGACGGCGGCGGCGGAAAGGTGCCAGGCAGGGGCTTCAGGAGAAGCCCCGAGCCGCGGCGGGCAGGGGGCGGGGAGGGGGCTTCTCCGCGCTGAGGCAGGCTCTCCAAGGGATTGCCTGTTTACCTGCAGGATGGAGATTGGTCAGGATCCGACGGCGGCGGCGGAAAGGTGCCAGGCAGGGGCTTCAGGAGAAGCCCCGAGCCGCGGCGGGCAGGGGGCGGGGAGGGGGCTTCTCCGCGCTGAGGCAGGCTCTCCAAGGGATTGCCTGTTTACCTGCAGGATGGAGATTGGTCAGGATCCGACGGCGGCGGCGGAAAGGTGCCAGGCAGGGGGCCCAGTTAAGTTTTTAAATCCCATATTATTTCATCATAACTATTTTCCCAAACACTTGGCCACTCTAATAAGTCAGCATAAGAATCTATGTAGGGGGTTTCCTTGTTTTACCTGCTTCCCTCCACTCCCAACCACCCCAGCCACTAACCTTTCTTTGCTCCATTAACACTCAGAACTCTCAGTGCCCAATGATGTAGAGAAAATGAGAACTATTTTACTCAGGAAGAATCTAAAATAACTATAAAGAATATAAGCTATTCCAGTAAATAGGTGACAATCTGGCACTCAGAAGCCTGGCATACTCAACCCTTTTTGCATAAATGCAAATTTAAAACACTACTCTCCCTCTCCTTCCCCAAGAAAATGATTTTGGAATAAAAGCATTTCTCTATAGAATTGTAAAAAAGAAAATCAAAGACACACATAAAGGAGAAAATATGTTGTGATTAATTCCACCCAATTTCCCTTGAAGGCTCAGCCAAGATTTAGGTACTAAAATCCTTCCATCTTCCCATCCTTAGCTCAAGGTCATGCTTCATTTCAGACTCACAGAGACTGTTGTGACTGCCACAAGAGTGACCTGCCACGGCTGCCAACTACACTTCTACAAGACTGTCGCTGCCCTACGCAAATGCCTCCAGGATTCCCGCATCTGCCCTCCCTCTGCTCCTCAGTCCCCACTAGCTGGTGTCACCATCATGGGTTCCTTTATTTTCCACTACCTCCCTCTCCACATCCTACGCAGTTTCAGTGCTGGTGCCCAGTTCTTGGGTACACATGGCAACACTCACCCTGTGCCCGCCGCAGTACACCTCCATCTCCCAGTGTCTACATCCTAACCCACTGCAAGACGAGGCTGAGACAACTTGAAGGTAGAAATTGTCTGAGGCCACCACTAACCTGACCCAAGTCCTTAGGGTCTCACCCAATCAATGATCTTCTTTTTCTCCTTCCTCTTTGAAACCTCCCTCTCCATAAGCCCCTATTCATCAGTTTGTGCCCATGGTAGACACCACCCCATAAAGCTAACCAAAAGAGCATGATCTTTCTCATCACTCCTTCCTTTTATCTCCTGTAGAAACTCAGACTACTCAGCCGCTCTTCCTGACCTCGCACCTTCACTCTATTCCATACACTGTTTAAGCCACTGCATCCCAATTTCCACCCCACCGCTCCTTTCCTGTCAATTGGTGAACTGGTTCAATTATTTTGTAAAATATGCTGACACCTTAGATGCCCAGAGCAGCACAGCAGGTAGGGCATTTGCCTTGTATGCAGCTGATCCAAGTTCTATCCTCAAGACCTCATATGATTTCCTGAGTCCTCTAGGAGAATCCCTGAGCACAGAGCCAGGAGTAAGACCCGAGCACCACTGGGTATGGCTCCAAAACAACAGCAACAACAAAATATTGACACCTTCTAGGTCCTGAGGCAGGCAGGTAGATAGGGAAGGGCCCCCAAGACAATAGAATTCTGGGGAAGTAATAAAACCAACTAGCCCTAAGGCTGTCAGGATCCACCTGTGAACACAAGAACTAAAGCCTGAGAAGACTGATAAGACCTGGAGCCATCACAAACCTGAAAAGGCTGGATCTTACAGCCTTCTGCTCACTGCAGCTGCAGCAAGAAAGAATTTCAAAGAAGACAACTCTACCTGCATAGCAACCACCCTAGCAACACACTCTTACCCAGGTAGAAAGCACCACAGGAGCATGTTAGAAAAACCCTTTAAAAGTCAACTTGATCTTTTGGCTGTGTGCCATTCTCTGTGGTGTGAGGTGGTATCTCATAGTTGTTTTGATCTGCATCTCCCTGATGATTAGTGAGGCAGAGCATTTTTTCATGTGCCTGTTGGCCATTCGTATCTCTTCCTTGGAAAAGTTTCTGTTCATTTCTTTGCCCCATTTTCTGATGGGCTTGGATGTTTTCTTCTTGTAGAGTTTAACCAGTGCTTTATATACCCTTGATATCAACCCCTTATTGGACGTATTGGGTGAATATCCTTTCCCATTCTGAAGATTGTCTTTGTTTTCTGGTCACTGTATCTTTTGCAGTGCAGAAGCTTCTTAGTTTAATATAGTCCTATTTGTTTATCTCTGTTTCCACTTGGTTGGTCAGTTGCATGTCATCTTTGAAGATACCTTTAGCTTCAATATCGTGGAGGGTTTTGCCAACCATGTCTCTATGTACCTTATGGATTGTGGTCTGGAGAAAGGGACCTGTCTACACTGCTGGTGGGAATGCCAACTGGTTCAGCCTCTTTGGAAAACAACATGGATGCTTCTCAAAAAATTAGAAATTAAGCTTCCATTTGATCCAGCAACACCACTTCTGGGAATATATCCCAGAGAAGCAAAAAAGTATAGTCGAAATGACATCTGCACTTATATGTTCATCACAGCAATGCTTACAATACCTAGAATCTGGAAAAAACCCGAGTGCCCGAGAACAGATGACTGGTTAAAGAAACTTTGGTACATCTATACAATGGAATACTATGCAGCTGTTAGAAAAGATGAAGTCATGAACTTTTCATATAAGTGGATCAACATGGAAAGTATCATGACATCAGACATAGAAATATTAAACTCATCTGTAGGATATAAAATAACAAAGTAGGAAACTAACACCCAAGAATAGTAGTATATAATACCAGGAGGTTGGCTCCATGGCTTGGAAGCTGGCCTCACATGCTGGGGGAAAGGCAACCCAGATAGAGAAGGGAACACCAAGTAAAATGTGATTGGAAATCTCACGTGGGAAGGGAGATGCATGCTGAAAGTAGACTAGAGACTGACCATGATGGCCACTCAATACCCCTATCACAAACCACAACACCCAAAAGGAGAGAGAGAACAAAATGGAATACCCTGCCACAGAGGCAGGGTGGGGGTGGAGGGGAATGGGATTGGAGGGTGGGAGGGACACTGGGTTCATTGGTGGTGGAGAATGGGCACTGGTGGAGGGATGGGTTCTCAAACATTGTATAAGGGAAACACAAGCATGAAAATGTGTAAATCTGTAACTGTACCCTCACCGTGATTCACTAATTAAAAAAAATAAAAATAAAAGTCAACTTGAACCAAGGAAGCATGTACTTTGGCAGCCCGAATTCATGTGTTGCTGTGTCCATGTGTCATGGCCAAGTGCATGTGGTGCCCAAGCACGTGTGGTAGCTGCATCTCCCCTCTTGAGATGTGTACTTGCATGCTTTCATACCTAATGCTGGGATGTGTGTACAGGCTCTTTTTGCCTTTGGAGAAGCCTGCGTTCTGTCTTGAATGTGTTACTCTCTCTCTCTCCCTTTCTCTTTCTCCATCCCCTTCTCAAAAACCTCCAAATAAAACCTGTTTTTACTTCACTGCTTGTCCCCTCCTGAAAGCCTTTTCCGTGAAAAGACACAGGCCTGAAAAGCCTGAGAAAGGCCTAGGACTGGCCTCTTCTTTCCTGCAAAGAGCAATTCCCTACAAAAACCTGAGTCGGCGGCTCCCCGAAAATCAGGTGGTGGGGATCAGCTCCCATGCCTCGCAGAACAGTGGCCATCTGGTGTGGCTTGAAAGCGACCCATTGGGCTGGTGGGACATGAAGTCCGTGCTGTGCAGGGACTCATCACAGACTTTATCAGTTCTGCCTTCCCAGGGGCCCCAGGGTGGCAGGGGTGGAACCGGAGAAAGCAGCCAACCATCTATCCTCTCTTCCTCACATACTTCACCCCGGGATCCACTAACATCAGTCCCAAACGCAAGGAGAGAATAAATCAGACATGAGCTCTCTAAAACCAAAATGCAAACACGTCAGTAAATTCAACCCAGAGTTCTATTTTACTTTCTCTGGAGAGATTAGGGGGTGTTTAGTTTTGGTTTTGTCTTCATTGAGGCACCGTGATTCACAAAGTTATTCATAATTTATTCAGGCATACAATGTCCCGACACCAATTCCTTCACCAGTGTCCTCTTCCCTTCATCTATGTCTCCAGTGACTCTCCCATCCCCAGCCTGCCTCCATGGCAGGCACATTATTTTATTTAGTTTTACTTACTAAAATTTTATTTAATAAAAATTTTAAATTTTTACCTGCTAAATTGTTAATTAAAAAAATACAGTGAATTTGCCTAAAATTCAAGAATCCAAACTTTAAAAAATGTGCTTCTTGAGCTTCTAATAAGAGAAGGGTTCGTCCTCCCTAAACAATAAGCTGAAGCTGAGGTGTAGATGCCTCTTAAATGGGGTCCAGGGCTCTCTGGTTGTGCCCGGGCCCCCTCACACCCTCTTTTCTCAGATTCTTTACTTTGCTGGCTCCTGTGGTCATTCATTGCCACTTAAATACCATCCTATATCAGGGCTGTCCAATAGAAATAGAATGTGAGCACATATAAAATTTTTAATTTTCCAGTAGCAGGCAAAATTAATTGTAATAACATATTTCATTGAACCCATTTATTCCAATTTTATCTCAACAGGCAAGCAATATAAGAACTGCTGAGATGTTTTACTTCTTGTCTTTGGATTAAGACCTCAAAATCTGGTATGCATTTCACACTTGGAGCACATCTGTACTCAAGCGTGTACTCAGATTCAGTGATATGAATTTAATTCAAACAAGCTGCATTTCCAGTGATCCAGAGCCAAAGGGCCAACTCAGGGGCAGTTCCGGATGCATCACGGTTATTTGCAAAACTTACCTGGCAAGAGGCAAGAGATCAACTATTAAAGAGAAAATAGACAAAACTTAGAAAGGGGGTTCTCAAGTTCAACAGTTCGCACTGTGAATATATTTTAAATAGGAGGAAAACAAGTAAGGACACAAAGTCAAAAGCTCAGTGTAAAGATCATCTCAATTCTGCACACTTGGGGGGGCATCGACAGGGGTGCACACCCTTTATAGGTAAATGAAGTTGATTGCAAATACAGATTTTCTGCCCAAAGGTTTTGTTAATTTACAAATAGGCTTGATATTAAACAAGAGGTTCCAATGAAAAGTAGTTGGTCAACCTTCTGACCCCAAGTTCACACAATTGACATTCAAAAAGCAGCAGAATGGGCAGGGCTAGTGAGAAGCCTCCATCAAGATGCACAGCCCTGAGTGAAGAATCTTGGCCTGTGGGCACCACAATGCTGGAGAGTGCTCTGGACCCCAAACAGAGCCGATAACATCGGGGTGCCCCAGATGGAGCAGGTGCAGTCTCCCCTCCTTCTCCAGATGGAATCCCAGTGACCATGAGCTTCTACAAACATGGCTCCGGTATGTGGGGACCAGGACTATTTCTCCAAACCGCTCAGCCGAACTTTGCTGATATACAAAAAAAAACCCACTCAGGAACGGCTCCTCCGTCTCTGAATGGACATGATCCCAGAAGCACACAAACCAATCTTGGAACGCAGCAGGTGCTTGCAGAAATGCTCCTGGACTATGAACTAAGCTATGGCCCCGTGCTGACCTGGGAGGGGAAGAGTTTTTGTCCCTCAGTCTGTTCCCCTTTGCGGCAGCATGGCGACCACCACCTTTCAGAGCCAACTGGACAGAGAGGTAGGAGCTTGCAGTGATTGGGCCCATGGGAAATCTCGAGATGGGGCAGCAGAAGCAGCCCTGCTCCCCGCCCAGACCAGACCCTGAGTGGCCACCCACGAATGGCTCCTCCACTTCTGGACAGCCATGATCCCAGGGGCACACAAACCAATCTCAGAACGCAGACGCTGCTGGCAGAAATACCTCTGAACTTAATTACTAAAATACCAGAATTCCAAAACCTTGCAGCCGCTATAGCAGCCGTGCAACAGCATATGCTCTTCATTATCAGCAATAGATAACAAATTATCTAATGATGCTTTTTCAGCAGGTCTGATTGTTGGAGGGAAATTTCAAATAATAATAGTGGGTTTTCTGTCAAAAATTCAATATAATCAAAGTAAAGAGAGAGTAAAGTGAAAATCATCTGCCACACAGGCAGGGTGGGGGGTGGGAGGGTGGGTATGCTGGGGCTCTTTGTGGTGGAACATGTGCACTGGTGAAAGGATGGGTGTTTGATCATTGTATGACTGATACGTAAACCTGAAAGCTTTGTAACTATTCTCATGGTGATTCAATTAAAAAAAAGGAAAAGAAAGATGCACAGCCCTGGGCTGGAGAGCTAGACCATCCGGTAAGCTGTTTGCCTTGCATGGTCCATCTGCCTCATCCCCCCACAGTAGATGATCACCCAGTGAATTACCTGGAATGATCCTGGGCAGAGTCAGAAATGAGTCCAGTGGCTCAAAAAACAAAATTAAAAGATTGCACGGTCTAAAAGCTAGGTCAGTGGCTCAAGTAAGGCATTTGCCAGATAAGCACATGGCTGCAAGTTTAAACTCTGGTGGCCCTGCCACAGAGAAGAACCAGAGAGTCTTCTTTATAGGGTTCCCCACTGAAAAGGCCTGGAAGATGGCTCGGTGGTCTAGAAAGTGCCCAAAGTAAGTGTAAGGCTGAGTTTAGTGCCCTGTGTTGTATATGAACCAGGATGACCCTGACTGCCCCAGGGTCTGGAATCAACAGAAAACGGAACAAAACAAAATCAAAACTGATTCTCATCTAGTTCAAGGACATGGGTTTGAGGCAAATGGCAGTGAAACTGCCAAGAAAGTATCATTTTGTTTCTTTGATTTTGGGGGACCACTCCCAGTAGTGCTCAGAGCTTAATCTTGAAGGGTTCAGGGATCAAACCAGATCAGTCACATACAAAGTAAGCACCCTGCCAGCTATATTATCTCTCCAGTGTCCCAACAAAGTATCTTGACTAAATCCGAGCAGAGTTTGAAACCCAAATTCTGAGGATATGTCAGCAAGTCCTGGGAATCAGATATAGGATTGCAATGTCACAATGAAGATTAAGAAGTTGGAGTGCAAAAATGAGTATTTAAGTCAGAGACTAGACCAGGAAATGTATCCTTGAGCCAGAGAGCACAGAAGTAGGAATCATTCCTCAGGACAATCAGTCCTCCAGGCTGCACACGAATGCAACAGAGAGCCATTCACTGACAATCACCTTTTAAGCCCCCAGACCAGAATCAGAGAGTACAGACTGAAAAACGAAGACCTCCATTCCGCTAAAGAAAGGTGGGGACTGTCAAATACATTTGCTGGGCTTAAAAGAGCTTGGAATCCAGAAAACAAGATAATCATATCACTGTTAAGTGATTCTGAAGGTTTTCCAGACAACTTATGAACAGTTCTAGCCTATCCATTCATCCCTTCATTCATTCAGCAACCATTTATGACTTCTCCTGAACCATTTTTTATAATGCCAGTGAAATAGGTCGATTATATTAAGGCTTGCCAAAGTCTCCTCTAGCAGTGCCGGTGAAGAGAACTTAGGCTCCAATTAAATAACTGCAAATCTTGAAATAGGCTGCAAATACCAACAGCCACCCTGTGGGCTTAGCAAATTGCATTGATCCTAAAATGACCAGAGATCTGTTTGTCTATGATTTTTCAGATTTCTAAATCTCATTATATTGGAAATAGTTTTTCACTTTGCGTGTGTTCAGTCATGCTAAATACTAATTTAGAATCACTGGGATCATGGAGCCTAAAAAGAATTTTCTAACAATAGGAGACTAGTATATATGGGAAGGGAAACTTATTTGCATAAAACCTTAAATTTTGAGAAGTAGCAATCATTATTTACACTTGATGATAGTGAAAAAGATCCAAACAGTCCACAAAATTAATTGATCAGGAAAAAATGTGGATAGAATTTTCAATGGTCTCAATAAATCAAAAGATACAAAGATAGATAATAGAATTACCCAAGTGAAAAAAAAAAACAATTGAGGGAGGGTGTTCACCTCTGAGCCAATAATTACCTTTTCAGGCATTTACCTGTGTGGACAATATTTGCCTACTTATAAATATGCCACACTGTAATTTAATGAAAACAAACAGGCTTATCTGAAACAATTTCTATGATACTATCTTTTTCATACATATTTTGCCATTCCAAGATTCCATAATTTAAAGAATTAATTTAAAATCCATTGTCACAGTTGTGGTTAGAATTCTTAACTTATTGTGGAAGGAAATATATATTTTTGTAAGTTTTCCATCAAAAAGAAAGTCCAAAATTTTTCAGACCTCAATAATTAATTTGTGTATTTCTAAAATAAATGTCTGCTATAATACTTTAACTATCTATCTATGAATTAACAATAAAAATATGTCACCCAAATTTCTAGCACTGCAGCTTTGTTAATGCTGACAACATATCAACATTAATATTAACATTGACAACAACTCTTTGCCAATCTAGAGTGGGCCAGTATGTTGATGTGTTGATGGCTATCACAAATAAACACTACTCTATAAAATTCCTCAAGGTATTGAAGATGCATTGATCATCCTTAATTATGTGAAATAATCTTTTATTTCTAATCAATGGGGCCAAAGAAAAACAGGGGGACATTGGCTCAATTTTCTTTATGAAGGAATTAGTTCTATTTTATCCCTCAAAGCAATTCTCATTTTCTGAAACATGCACAGAACTGCCCAAAATGATTGAGGATGTCTACATTATTGCGTGATGTTGTGATGTCACCAGGAAGAACATGGCTATTTGCGGGCGACTTTTGTCAATCCTGCAAGTGAATTAACTTACATTTTCATATAAGTGAAAATGACAAACAGAGCCCTCAACTTCTCTGTAATGTGAAGCAAAACACCTAAGTATACAGTTAATAACAACAACTCAGCAACTGCTAGTATTTATCATGTTATCACATGCCAACATTAGACAACATCTCCATGATTGCACTTCGATTTACACAAGCTCCATAGCCCACTCAACTCTACCAGAGACCCAAAACAGCAATCAAAGGTTATAGGGAAAAAGTTGCACTCTAAGGTAAAACTATCATGTTGTTTACTTTCTTTCTCTGGAAAAATAAGTTGATTCTAGAATTTTTAAAGAATGCTGTCACACTATCAAACTTCAAATTGTACCCTGCCCCAAACAGCCCAAAGAGCTCATGCTCACTTTCTTGCTTTGAAAACCAATGAGAAATCAACACATATTCCTTTTACAGGCCTATCTCTGTGATCCTGAATTTTTCTGTGGTTTTTGGCAGATTGGCAAGACATATTTTTATTTTGTGCTTTCTCTAAGATCAAGTTATGTTTTTAAACTGATAATAAAAACACCTCAAAACAGCAAAAATAAACACAAATAGCACATTAAAATGTTCCTGAAACTACAAACGTCCCTTTACAGGTCAGATGCTTAAAAAAATAAGTTGTATTTCACAAACAAACTTAGTCTTACTATATATTTTTTTCTTTCAGTAAGGACTTACAGATGATGTGTTTAGAAAATTTTATCCCAAAGGAATGGAAATTTCTCTTACTATGTTTTACAACTCTTTTATCATACTCTGATTCACTCACTTTTTAAAAAAAAAAAAGCTTACTTTCCTATGAAAGCACTTTAAACAATTTAAAAGCAAAGCAAAACTTAACATTCATAAATACTACAGGCTTTAGCTTAAACACAAAAAACTATGCTACACTTTCATTCTTCACTTGTTATCTTAGACTACTGACTTTCTGATTCTAGCAAATATAATTTTAGTAACTCATCAACAGAATACGTAAAATTGGCATATTTCTGATATGCACACAAATTGAGAGAGCATCTTTCCCAACTCTGCTGCAGAAAATGAAATGCATCTGCTACGACAATATGGCCCCTGCACGTGAATTAAAATCAGTGGGAAGAAAGCATGTTTCTTCATTTTATTCAAGCCAAACATTTTAAATAATGCACATGCCTCAATACCAAGGCACTAGCAAGTCTGTTAAAGTTGGATTTAAAGACACATTTGGCTAAATAAATGTCATAGTGAAAGAGAACTCGGAGGGGGGGCGGGGCATGAAAAGTATGACCTATTTTTCAGTCTTAATCACTGCACAACAGTAAATTCCAAGTTTCTCTTTTCCCAGCTAAAGTCGATTTTATTTTTCTGCCTCAGTTTAATGTCTCCAGTCAGGTTCAGAGTTTGTGCACATATGTTCTTGGGGCCTCTCCTGCTGGGCTGGGGTGTGGAGAGGTGGAGAGTGTGTTGGAGAAGCCTGATGCCAAAACTAAGCAAAGAACAAGAGGAAAAAAGAGCAATTTAGAACCATGTTTTTGCAATGAATTTCCTTTCTTCCTTGAAAGTTCTTCTTATCAAGGCAATCTGAAGACTGCTATAATGCATTTGTTGTTGAATCTTTGGTGTCTACCCATCTGTGCTTACGAGCTGTGAATATAACTAAAGCCTGTGTGAACTAAGAAGCTCTCTCCCCGGGCCGAATCCCCATCCTCTTTGAAGAAGAGAGGCTATGACAGCAAAGAAAAATTTCTGATATTTGCATTAATCTTGGCAGGTACTTTATAGCTAAATCTGTCCCTGGAAGCTTGGTGAATTCTCTTATGTTTCAGATCTCCACTCCAGTTTTGCCTCCCACAGACACAAAGGTGCACCTGGCTCTTGAGTTGGGCAGAGAAATTCTGAGGACTAGGGTACTCTCTCATGCACTGAGCAGAGGATGCTGCTGAGAGACAGGATTTGTGACTCAGAAGAGAAAACTGTCCACATCTCAGGGAGCACATTGCTATGAGCAGCAGATGCAAGGAACCAGCAGCGGTGCTTCTTCATGGGACTGTGTCTGTCTTTGGACAAGCCCTTCAAGGCCTTGCTTAGCCTACATCCCACCTTCCACATGTTCTATAAAAGATATTTTAGCTTTATTAGTATTCTGCACTTTCACTGAAATGCTGGTTCTTTAAAATGAAAGGCTTATTAAGAAATATAAATGGCATGACTAATAATGTCATTTGGAGGTGTGACATACTATGTAACAATACACCACAAAGAACAAAACA
Organism: Sorex araneus; assembly: GCF_027595985.1. Classification (NCBI taxonomy): domain Eukaryota; kingdom Metazoa; phylum Chordata; class Mammalia; order Eulipotyphla; family Soricidae; genus Sorex; species Sorex araneus. The sequence goes on from NC_073302.1 coordinate 171,294,092, forward strand.
CAAATTACTAAAAAAAAACCCCACAAATTACTAATCCATAATAGAACAGATTCTAGCTATGGAGGAAAACCCAAAACCTCAGAATATTTGTAAACTTACAAGCATTGATCAGTACAACTGAAGCCATCTCAGACACCCAATTTCTAAAAGCTGTCAAATGCACTAATGGAAAAAGCTTCTGGAGAATAACTTGTATATATAAGCTTTATGCCACATTTATGAGCCTAGTTACCAGGGAAAGGCGAAGTTGCTTCTTTAAGCATTAACTTCTGATCCATAAATAACAAGAACTTCTGTCAACTATGACTACTATGATGAGGAAAATGATCTAAGGCTATAATGTAAATGTAGCACTGTCACTGTCACTGTCATCCCAATGTTCATCGACTTGCTCGAGCGGGCACCAGTAACATCTCCATTGTGAGACTTGTTGTTACTGTTTTTGACATCGAATGTGCCCCAGGTAGCTTGCAATGTATGTACTTACCAGAATAAAGAGGGACAAAATTTAGTTATGTTAGAATTTTCTGAAAAATAAATGTTACATATGCAAAATTTATAGTTACCTAGCACTATCTTAAAAAAATGAATGAGTGTCTGGAAACTTTTTGATAAAAGTGAACTGCAATAATGCTATAATCTATATTCATGCTATAATCTAACATTCACAAGAATACATCAACCATCCAAGACATTAGTATCTGATGCTTTACTTTTCCTGATAATAAAAGTAAAAATAAATGAAACTTACTCAACCCTAAAATATCTGTTCATTAAGATTATGTATCACTCAAAAATTCTTTTTAAATATATACCTATACTGATTAAAAATCCTCTTGAAATCACTTTTCAACCTTACTTTCAAACCAAAAACAGGAGTCTATCTACATAGACTTTCAAAATTTTACCTCAAACTACTTCTCCAAAAACAACAAACCTTTGCTAACAATGCCAGGTGCTTCCTAATACAAGCGATCATGCTTGTTCATAAGAAAAAGTAAAACACTCTTGTGTCCTGTTTTGTTTTCTGAAACTGCTCTAATGAATTAGCTAATAAACTCTCAACCCTTCCACTGAAATGCCGTTTATTCCCAGATTTTATTCTTCTAAATACCCCTTAACTTTTGTTTTGGAACTCTATCATTCGTCTAATAGAGTCAAAATAATTAATTTAAATACACTAGATTTATAGGACGAATGGGTTGGGTTTCTTTTTAGATAGATGACAGAATGAAACTTTCAGCAAAGTTTCTAAGAGTCACACAATGTGAACAATATTCACAGAAGAACGAACGTCTCTACTAAATGGGGGCGTCCCACCGCCTCTCCCAGGAACACCTCCCGGATTTTTAATTTTAAAGAAATCTATAAGCACGGTTTTTAATAAAGGCCCATGAAAACCTCGATTCTTGTCTCACAGTCAATACAATGATATCAAGTCACCTTGCGAGACGCAACAGCTTCAGATGACGGCTAAAACCGAAACACTTCCAGGCACTACCTGTTCGGCTTCAGGTGGATGCGACTGTCCACTTGTTGGGCAGCGCCGGGCCCTGGCGGGCCGCTCGGGACAAGCGCAGGGAAGTGAGCGCCGCCCGCGCTCAGGGCTTTGGGACCATAAGTTTTGTTTCAAATGCTGCCTCCCCTGCACCGACACACACAGTTGTAACTGGGCTTAGTTGTTGGGTCTCTTTCCCTTTGGGTAAGCAGAGACTGAGCTGAGCAAGCCCACCCCCGAGGCCGCCCGCAGAAGTTTTCACTTGCGGTCTTTTATTCTTCTGCGGCTCGGCCGCCGTCAATACTCCCACTTTGGCCAGCCCCAAAGTGACCCAGACAGCTCCTGGCGCTCGGCGGGAGCTGTCGAGAAGCAAAAGACTGGGTGCGAGTCAGAACTCCGTCGGGACGGAGCAGCACGCGCGCCCTCCACTCCCTGCCGCCCTCTGGACCCCCAGGAGCTGGCGGTGGCCTGCACTCACCTGACTGCTGCCTCGCTCCTCGCTCGGCTCCGGGGTCGGGGGCTCGGCGGGACTGGGCTCTGCGGGTGCAGGTGCAGGTGCAGGTGCAGGTGCGGGCGGCGGCGGCGGCGGCGGCTGCAACAGCTGCTCCAGGCAGGCGGTGCCCGGCAGGGACGAGCTCTTCTGATGGCACAAGTGTCCCCCGAGCCCGCGCGGCCGGGCGCCCTCATCTCGGGCGCGGTCCCCCCTCGAGGGCGGCTGCGGGGAGGAGGACAGAGACGACGAGGCGGACGACGAAGAGGGAGCCGAATCGGGCGAGCGGCCGCCAGGAGGCGTCGCTCCGCCGGCGGCCGCGGGCCCCTTTCCCGCCGGGAGCAGATGCTCGCGGAGGCGCCGGCGCAGCGCCGACCCCTGCTCGGCCCGACCCGCGCCGCCCGCCTCCAGGGGCTCCGGCGACGAGCAGCACAGGTTGGGCTGCGAGGAGGAGAAGACTCGGTCGAGCACTTGTCTCCGTTTCCGGAAGCCGCTCCACTTGCTGCCCGGGGCGTCCCGCCTGCCCCCCGGCGGCGGCGGGGAGGGCGACGGGGTGGCCGCGGCGCGCGGCTCGGGGGTCCCCGCGCGCGCGCCCCCGGCGCCCTTGCTCTTGCCCACCCCGAGCTGCAGGTTCTTCCAGAGCCGGGCCTGGAGGGACGGGGACGGCGCGGCCGGCGGCTCGGGCGCAGCCGGCTCCATCCTCCAGCCCCGGCTCCCCCGCTCCGCTGCTCCGGCTCCTCCACCCTCTCGGGCTGCGCCTCCTCCCGGAGCTGCGGGCCGACGGCGGCGGGCGCAGCAGCACCAGCCGGGAGCGCCCGGCGGCTTCAGGCCAGCGCGGGGGCCGGGCGCCGCCGCCTCTCCCTCCCGCACCTGCCGGGGCGGGCCGGCGGCGTCAGCCGAGCCCGGGGCCGCCGGGAAAGTTTCGAGCTCCGAGCCCCGCGGCTCCAGCCCCGTGGAGTCTCCCAGGCCGCGCCCCGGCCCCGGCCGCTCCCCCGCTACACGCACCGGCGCGCGCGCATCCGGCGGCCGCCGACCGCACCCCGCGCCCCGCGGGGCAGCACCTGTCAGCGGCGGGCGCGCGCGGGACCCGCTGCCCGGCCGGGGCGCTCGGGGACCATCCCCCGCGCCGCCGCCGCGTGCGGCTGAGCAGGGCCCCGAGCCAGCGTCCTCCCCGGGGTCGGCCTTCAGTGCCCGCGCTCGGGGGGCTCCGGGCCGGCCGCCGCGGGGTCCATTGACGAGAGCGAGAGCGGAGACAGAGCGCCCTGGGCGGAGCGGGGAGCACCCACGCCCCGGGAGCCGCCGGGTTCTGGAGCCGAATACGACTGCCCCCACCCCGTGGCGCGCCCGGCCCAAAACGGGAGTTTGGTTTCGTCGGGCTTGACTCCGTCCCCATCCCCGCCTCCCTTGCGCTTGATTTTGCGTGTGCACTGATAGTTTCGGTGACGGTGCGGGTCCATCAGCACGTTCCTGAACCCGACCATTCCCTTTAAATCCCAGGGAACTGAGTGGAGAATAGAGGCGGGGTGCGGCGGGGGCGAACTGCGCCCGGCCTCTATTCGGACCCCATTGCCAAGGCAAAGACGCCTTGCCTTTGGGTCGCTTCGTTTGCTTCGTTGCAAAGTGTACGGGAAAGGATTGTGCGCTGGTTTTGACTTGGTTTCTCCCGAAAGTCTACTTTGAGCTTATTGAAAGACAGGGAACACTATGCTTTCCTCTCCGCACCCCCCCCCCGCACCCCTGAACATTGAAAGCCCCTGGCAAGACTTAGCCGAGGTATATGAAGTCAGGCTTTTCTAGCGTTATGCCCGCGAGGTGTCAGCCAGCAACCTCTTTACACCTTCTATTTATTAAGGGCCTTAATTACAAATACTCAAATAATTATCGGGCACTTACTATGTCCCACGCACTGTTCTAAAATCTGGGGATGCAGGCTGGGATGGAGGAGGGAGGGAGAAAGGGGGAGAGGGAGGGTGCAAGAGAGAGAGGGGGGAGAGAGAGAGACCCCACCCTACTGGAGCCCGGATTCCAGAGGGGACAGTCAAGCAAGAAAGAGAACTTCTAATAGTGGAAGTCCCATAGAAACAGTCAAACCGTGGGTTGGGGGCTTGGGGGCTGAGGGAAGCAGAACTGTCAGAGAAATAGCTGCAGGACACCAAATTAAGTTTGAATTTCAAATAAGGGATAACTTTTTTTTAAGTATATGTACATTAGAATAGTGCATGAGACAGAATAAAATACTATTTGTCGTTTAGCTGAAATTCTCATTTCACTGGGTGTTTTGTATTTTTAGTCACTAAAGCTGGCAGCCGCATAAAGAGGATTATACTTTTTTTTAATTATGTATACAGAGGGAGTGTCTCTGAGAAGCTAAAATTTGAGTTGAGACTTAATGATGACAAAGACTCAGACACAAATGACAGGCAAAGGCAGGTGCAAAGGGTCTGAGGCAAGAAGCAATTGGACTAAGAATGCCCAGGAAGAGGGAAAGAGTACTCCGAATAGAGAAGAACAAGGTGGTTAAGGCAGAGAAGGACAGCAATGGTCAGGTCGGGACTGGAGCAATAGTACAGCGCGTAGGGTGTTTGCCTTGCACGTGGCTGACTTGATTCCCAGCATCCCATATGGTCCCCCACCCCCACCCCAGCACCGCCAGGAGTAATTTCTGAGTGCAAATCCAGGAGAACCCCTGTGAATCTCCGGGTGTGACCCAAAAAGAAAAAAAAAATGGTCAGGTACTGGAGGGGGTAGAAGGGTGATGACCAAAATGAAACTCTGAGGATCCCGTAAGTGAAAATGGAGAGCCAGAGGGGGCTTAAAGCTATGCCAGATATGGTCTCAGCCATAAAATGCTTATTGCATCTAAGCAAAAATACTTAAAAAATATATAACATGAAGGGAAAGTGAACCATGCGAATAAATCCCCCAGGGAATGCAGAGGACTAAAGAATATCTCTGGCGTAAGCAATCAAGGCAAATTTCTTGCTGATGGCATCATAAGAGCTAAGTTCCCTTGCAAAGTAACAGAGTATACCAAGTAAAAATTCTACTTTTGAGGGGAAAGCAAAACACATAGCAGCAAGACTTCAGTAAAAGTTACTTCTCTTTATTATAATTTACTCAACAACTTAAATAGTGATAGAGCCTCTATTGCTTGAATAAAAATTAATGTATGCATTGCACACAGATATACAGAAATTTGAGGCAGTGACAGTTTAAAACTTAAGCAAGCATTCAAAGGAAGTGGGGGAGAGGGGTGAGGAACCAAGTACTGAATCCAAGGGAAGATTTTTCCAAGAATGGGGGATATGAAGCACAAAGAGGATTCATGAATACTTTTTTGTGGCAGAAATATGAACAGTCAGGAAAAAATGGCACAGAAGACAAAGTAGCTGAAACAGAGAGCATGAGGGGAGTGAATGGAGAAAATTGCAGGGGTAGCTCAAGAATTTGGATATGGGTGGGATATGGAGCAACTGGGGAACTTTGAACAATTTTTTATAATTAAACTTGCATTTTAAAAGACAATATTGCCTCTGTTGACAATAAAGTGCAGGAAGGGAATGGGTGTGAGCAGAACTATCACTATAATGCAAGAAGCGTCCACAAGTAAGGACTGTAAAGTGACAGAGAAGAGGAAAGGGTGGTTTTATTCTAGATACAGAAGGTTTTAAAGAAAAACTGATGGCATGAGCCATAATTTGGACATGGGATACTAAAATATTCTGCTACTTTACTTACATCATCGCCATCTGTAATGCCTACTGCAGCCCCATTTAATAGATGGAGAAACCAATGCTGAGGTACCTTCAATGGCATTGCAAAGTCATTCACTGAGCAATGAACAGATCCCAGGGTTCCAAAACCATGTGACTTATTTATTGGACAATGTTGCACATAAATAAACAAAATAAATAATTAAAAGGGGCCTCAAAAGCTGTTTTGATCCATGGCCTTGCCTTGGGTGAGCAACATGATGGACTTAGACAGAACCATCCACTGGATGAGATCAAAGACATAAATACAAGCACAAAGACAAACATTTCTTAAACTAATTGAGTTAAGGGCCCACTAAACGGCACTTAAGGAGCCTTCTTGTCAGTGGAGCTCTGGCTGCTGTCCCAGATGCCTGCTATGGGCCAGATGCCTGTAAGCCTCATTTTCTCTCAGTCTTTGAAATGGGGATGATAATAGCTGTGGGTCATCAGCTACCTCATAACAGCTAAAAGTCAAGGGGAGGAAGCAATTTTGATGAGTAAAAACTGTGCACTAGAGAAATATTCTCATCCCTTTGGGACCAAAGATAAGAACACTTACCTGACTGACTTGTTTGGAGGCCAAAATCAAGAAAACCTACCAGACTGACTTGTTTCAATGCCCCTATGGAAATCTTGTCTCTGTGGAGAGAAGCATTCTGAACCTTTCCAAACCTGTCCAGTGCAACTCCAGTTCTACAGATGGCTGTTGATTCTGTAGTGAACTCTGAAGAGTACATGTCTGTGCTAAGATAAATTGTTTTGTTTTATCTTAAAAATTTCCTCAGCACGGGGCTGGAATATAACACAGCGGGTAGGGCGTTTGCCTTGCACGTGGCCAAGCCAGGTTTGATTCCCAGCATCCCATATGGTCTCCCGAGCACCTCCAGGAGTAATTTGTGAGTGCAAAACCCCTGTGTAAGACCGTGTGTAACCCCCCAAAAAGCAAAATTTCTTCAACTCTTCAGAAATGCGATTTAATGTCTCCATAAACTTCAGAGGAGCTGGTTATGCCTGTTTTCTTTTAACTAAGCCACTGCCTATTTTCTTCTTAACCAAAACATAGAAAATTTTAGAGACCAACACTAAGATTCTTTGAAATCTTTATGTCCAGGCAGCATAGAAGTGTCTGTGTGCCTTGAATCAGAGAGAAATGAGGTTTGCACTTCTATTTAAATTAAAAATTATTTTAACGGTCCATCTGGAAGAAAAAGAGATCAGGAATTAATTGAAGATCTAGGGGAAATAAAATTTTATTATACCCATTCCTCAATTCTTTGTTGCCCAAGAGCAGAAAATAGACATCTACATATTGTACCCCAGTGTTCTATGACCAAAGGCAGCTGAAGTATTTTTTTTAATTTATGAAATGAAGGAATAGAACTTCTTTCCATCTAAGATCCCATTCAGCTTAAAATGAAGTTAGCTCTTGAAACAATTCTCCAATGTGAAAAATAATCCATCTCCTCATTACTGGTCTGATTTCTTCTCTCCAGTGGTATGTACAAAAACAAGCACCATTTAATGAGCATATGATCAACTGCTCCGGACAAACACCATGTTTCAGGAGCTGTTAGAAACCTGCTCATGTCCCTTTGGCTTCAATACTTCTGTGCAAGTAGCTGCATCTGGGCCAAAAAAAGTGGAAGAAGAGACAGGGATACTATGTGATTCCCAGGATAATCTGATAATGTCATAATATTAATCTCTTATAAGAAAGTCAATGGATTACAAATCCAATGTTATCTACAAAGTTTCCTCATTCCTGTACTATACTAGCATTTTGTTGACTGCCTAAAGGACAGGATTCTCGGGGAAAATGTATTTAGGACCATGCTGAAGCAAGAATTGACAAACCCACATTGAAGAGAAAAAATGTATCTCCCCCAAACAGGCCCATTGACAGTACAGTAATAAAGCCAGAAGAACTGAATCAGTCCTTAAAAGGTAACAGTACCTGAACATTTCCTAGGTTTCAGCAATTTTTGTTTTATTGCATATCCAATCCTCTTATTCACACATTACTTTTCACTGAGTGGAAGAAAAAGGTTACTTGAGAAATATAATTATTGATTTCAAACAAGTACCTGTGATTCTGTCTTTCTGGAAAACCCTAATTTTTATTTATTTTGTTTTGTTTATTTACCTGAATAGTCAGGGCACTCTCACCTATTTTATTTAGGTTTTCATTTTTTTCAAATTCCAACCAGAAGCTAAATACAACTGAAACTGATAAGCACTAATTTTTGCTCTAAAGGAGTAGGATCCTAATTTTTAATTGCCTAAAACCATTCAAGTAAGAAAGAGTTGGAAATAAATCCTGTGACTTTTTATTCTGAGAGGAACTTTTCACTAAATCCCACAAGAGAAATAAGAACATAGAAGAAATAATGGAGTACATAAATGTGTATAAACATTCTTGGGAAAATAAAGTTAAGAAAAATGTCTTTTATGAAGTAAATTACATTCAAGGCAACCATATTGGCTAAAATAGGTCTCAAATCTTGCCTTATAGCCTATAAACCTTTCTCTCAGTTATTTATCTTCACTTCTACCACCAATGGGCATTAATTTCTAAATTCTTCCCTACTGGATCTTGAAACACTGGTAAAGGAACTGGTACAATAGCTCTGCTACTATAAAATAACTTCAATACTGTTGTAAACTATGCTACCTCAAAAAAAAAGAAAAGAAAACAAATAAATTCTACTGTTTTGGTTAAGGAGGAAATAAGGTATGAAAGATTTGGCCCAGATATCAAATAAAGTCAGGGGGAGGGGGAGGGCAATGAATAAAGGTGTTAGATGCAGCAACAACTTCTAGGAGATCCTAAGTTTAAGTCATTCCTACCCTTCAGTGTTTGTGGATATATTTTTCATTCAAATCTACAATTCACCAGACTTATATAATACCAATGTTACCACTCCAAGATCAAGAATTATCTCCTCCATGCTATGCTAGAGTTTTATTTCAGACTGTGCAGTAGCACGGGGCAACCCTGCACTTTCCTCCCCAACATTGGGTTAAGAAACAAATTTAAGACAAATAAATCTCAGAAGAGAGCAACATGTTACAGAGATGCCACCTCACCCTGTGACAGGCTGACTTCATCTGGGGAACCTCAGAGTGAGACAGGTTGAGTCCCCCCATGTGCCCCAAAGAATTCCTGCAGCAGCAAACGCTAAAACCCGATCGCCACCATGCCTAAGACTAATCTTCACAGGCTCAAAATGAGCCTCTCATGCACGAGAGTAAATCCGCTGAAAAGTCCAGGTATGTGGGTGTTTTGACTAAAACCTTCAGGTTCCCACGGAGCCATAGAGCTAAGTTAGGAATAAGTCCCTCTCTGCATCTCCCTGCGCTTCTGCCTGCTTGGCAGTCACGCACCCATGAACCCATCTCTGGGCATCACATAAGCACATTAATGGCCATGACCCAGAGACTCACAAATAAGTCTTGGAAGAGGACAACAAATTACAGAAATCCCCAGGACCCCCACATCACCATCCAGTTTAAAATGTAATTCCAGTTTCATCACTCTATTTAAAATGTTAGCATTCCTGGAACACAAGCCACTTTTGTGGCTGCAGAACATCTCATACTTTATGCCACTGATATACCAAGAGTAGCACACCACATTTAATGGGGGTGTAAAGTAGAAGGCAACTGATCATCTTGATTTAAAAAATTATGTATAATAAAACAATGCTCCTGGAAGCGTGCGGCCGCAAATGTGGCCGTGTGACCTCTTATAACCTAGTTCTCCCTCTCAGAGAGGCAAGGTACCGGGAGCATTCTTCTGGCACAGCAGAGTCTGGCAAGCTCTCCGGGGCATATTCAATATGCCAAATACAGTAACAATAATGGGTCTCATTTCCCTTATACTGAAAGAGCCTCCAATGTGACACCACTGGGAAGAACAAGTAAAGAGAGGCTGCTAAAATCTCAGGGCGAAGACGAATGGAGACATTACTGGCGCCCACTTGAGCAAATTGATGATCAATGGGATGATAGTGATAGTGATAGAATATATTTTAGTAAAAAAATTATGTATATACATATTTCTAAGCACACAAGTCTCAATCTGTAACAACATGTTAGTTATCTCTTCTACAAAGAATTAATGACTCCAAGGTGACATTCAATGAGCTTCACACATTTTCCTCCAATGAACACATTTTGATCATTTTTAGTGGATTATTCATAACAACCAATACAAAATAAATTATTTAGCATCTGCCTTTGGAGCAGGCTTGGGTGGTGGTAGAAAAATTAGAAATAGTGGTGGTGGAAAGGTATAATGGTGGTGGGGTTGGTGTAATAATTCACAACAAATTACTGTGAACAACTTTATAAAAAATTTTAATTTAAATCATAAAAATTACTCCCATATTTACATGTAACTCAATCTCTGAATAGTCATGAGAATGAATATATGACAAGAGATTTGGGGCCTTTAGGAAAAGTTTTACATTGTAAATAGAAATGTGTTGTGATAAATATGTCCATTTTTAATGATGTGCAGAAATGAATATCTGAATTTCTTGTTTATGTTTTCTGCAGTTAATCTGATTTTCCTTTAGAGTAAACTCACTTTCACAGAAATTAGAGGAAGGAAGGAGGAAAAAAACATATATCTAGTGCAATTTTATTTTAATTTCTTAAATTGAATCACTGTGAGATAAACAGTTACAAATCTGTTCATGATTGGGTTTCAGTCATATAATGTTCCATCACCCATCCCTCCACCAGTGTACATTTACCACCAGCAATGTCCCAATATCCCTTCCATTCTCCCGCTGCCCACCACCACCCACCTAGCCTGCCTCTATGGAAGATCCAGTGCAATTTTAATAATCAATAATACTTAAGAATTTATACAGGCCCATTAGGAAATCCTATCTTCTTAGGACCTTCTTCTTTCTAGGAAGGTATCTGGGCAGATGAAAAAAAGACGTGACTTTTACATCTTCATAAAAGCAGAAGAATCAGGGTCTGTAGGGAGCCATTTTACCTTACTGATCTTATCCTGTCACTATTTGTTTAATCACTAGCTAACCCCATGCCACACCTAGCAAAGGTTGCCACTCCTAATCTTACTGATCTTATCCTATCAGCATTTGTTTATTACTAGCTAAATCCCGTGCCACACCCTGCACTTCTGTTGGGGGTCCTGGAACCACCTCCTCCCAACAGGGAGGTATAAAATACTGTAACTGCCATAGAATAAACGCCTTTTCTCCCTCCTCCGGGCTCTGCGTCTGTTCTTTCGGCTGCGCCCTACGAAGGGTTCTCCCTGCTGAACAGAACGAGACCTCCACATCGACTTCCACACCTGGCGCCCAACGTGGCTGTCGAATTCACGGAAAAAGTGAGTATTTCTGAGGGTCGCCTTTCTCTTGGCACACACCGTGGTGCGGGAATGGCCTACTTACCCTCTGATTCCTCCATCCCTACCTACTCCTGGGAATCCCCAGTTATTTGCATCCTTTGTGTTATTTGCATCCTTTGTCTCGCTAATTTTATTTGGATCTTAAATGAGATTTTTAAGGCGAGAAAAAGTCAGCCATTTTCAGAGATTCAGCACCGTGTTTCCGAAATTGAGATTTTTTTGAGGAAAAAGTATGAGAGTTCAGAGGCTTCCTCAGTCTTTGGGGATGAGGCACCCCTCATGCAGGGGACTGACTCCTCCCGCGCAGAGGCACCTCCGAGACTTTATCCTGTGACTTCTGATATCCCCGATCCCTCTCCTCCGGAACTTAAATCCTTGCCCCTGGAGGACAAGGCTACCCAGGTAGATGAGGAGGAGAGGTGTAAGCTGGAGGACAAGGCTACCCAGGTAGATGAGGAGGAGAGGTGTCAGCCGTCAGCTCCACCACTCCATTATCTGTCCCATGACACTGCCTTTTTTAATCCCCCATACGCCAGTGAGGCACCCCGCCAGCTTGCCCAGGACACCGCTGCCTTAATAAGGCAGGTGGTTCAAGAACTAGTGAGTGCCCTGCAGCCTTCTACCCTCTCCCAAGAATCTAGTGCAAATTCGGTCTCTCCTCCGCCCTGCCACACTCTAGCTTCAAAACCTATGGCTGCCTTCCCAGTTACCAGGTCCCATTCTCGGGCCCCCAAATACCCCACCTCTGCCACGGCTCCACCTGATGATGATCCCTCAGACAGAGAAGTTGAGGAGGCCGATCAGCCTGAGGAAGGGGCACATTCCCAAGAGGAAAATTCCCCTCAGGACGTAGCTCTGCAGGCACCAATCCGCCAAAGCTACCGTAGATTGAAATTCGAAGACCTGAAAGATTTAAAGGCTGCTGTCTCTTCTTGCGGCCCCACTGCTCCTTTTACGCTTGGCCTTTTGGACTCCTTTTGTGAGGGATGGCTCACGCCGAACGACTGGTTCTCAGTCGCTAAGGCTGTCCTGAGTAGGGGAGACTATCTCTTGTGGAAAGCAGATTATTTAGAACGATGCCAAGAAATGGCGCGCCGCAACGTCGAGGCAGGAGGCTCTTCCTCATCCTGGATCTTTGCTAAATTTCAGGGTCAGGCACCCTTTGATTCTAATGAGGTGCAGGCTCAATTTCCCCCAGGGCTACTTGCCCAAATACATGTGGCTGCCCTCCGGGCCTGGAAGGCACTTCCCTCTAAAGGGTCGGTGGTAACATCCTTAGCCAAAGTTCGTCAGGGAGCTAACGAGCCCTATAGTGATTTCATAGGGCGCCTCACGGAGGCGGCTGAAAAACTCATGGGAAACGAAGAGACGGATAATGAGCTGATCCGCCATTTGGCCTATGAGAATGCTAATCCCATCTGCCAGGCCACACTCCGCCCCTATAAGCGTGGGAAGACCCTCTCAGAATACATTCGGCTATGCTCCGAGGTTGATCCCACCACCCAAAAAATAGGGCATGCTATAGGGGCTGCCTTCAAACAGTTCTCTATTCAACCATCGAGCAGTCAGAACAAGCTGTGCTTTGGCTGTCGGCAGCCTGGACATTTCTTAAGAAACTGTCCCAATAAAAAATCGCGGCCCAGACCTAGAAGTCCTTGCCCTAAGTGCAAACAGGGTTTCCACTGGGCGTCAGAGTGCCGCCAGAAGGCCAGGCCGGGAAACTGGGCACAGGGCCAGCCCCAGGGCCCCCAGTCCGCTCCCTCTCCCGTGTCTGGGGCACCTCAGAATCATGGGCCGTTCAACCCATCGGCGTCCAGCCCCCAATTCGCTCCCTCTCCCATGACCGGGGCACCTCAAAATCATGGGCTGTTCAACCCATCGGCACCCAACCCCTCTGCAGAGCCATCCCATACTCAGCCGGATTGGATCTCTGTGCCACCTCCCGCACAATATTAGTTAAAGAACAGGGACCCCAGATAGTGTATGTCAACGCCTGTGGCCCTTTGCCATCTGGAACTTTTGGCCTAATTATTGGGCGAGGCAATATGCTCCCTCAGGGCGTGCAAGTACTCCCCGGGATTATAGATGCTGATTTTCAAGGGCAGATTGGAGTAGTAGTTGAATCACTCTCCCCATTTTCAGTCTTGGACGCTGGCGCGCGGCTAGCACAGCTAATACTCATTCCAATAACAACAGTACAAAAACCACCCCCAATGTCAGAGACTTTTGCATTTTTTGCCCAACGCATTCTTAATCACAAGGGCTTGATGACTTTAGAGATCAACGGGAAGGAATTTTTAGGTCTGATTGACACTGGTGCGGATGTAACAGTCATTGCTGAAAAAGACTGGCCAAAAAGGTGGCCCCTCACCCCCTCATTGACTCACCTTCAGGGTATAGGTCAATCCCAAAACCCTATGTTAAGCTCATTTACGCTTGATTGGCGCACCAAGGAGGGAAAATCCGGGATGGTACGCCCCTATGTTCTGCCCGGACTCCCACTCAATCTCTGGGGCAGGGATATCCTTTCACAAATGGACCTTATACTAATTGATGCCAAGGGCCTAGACATGCTCCTTTCAGCAGGTTATTCTCCCGGAAAGGTTCTAGGAAAATACCTCCAGGGCACGCCTGCGCCGCTAGCCCTCGACCCAGTGAAAAATGACCACACAGGCTTAGGTTTATTCTCAGTTACTGCCACTGCTCCTCCTGCACCCCATACGGATAAGATCATATGGAAGTCCAATGAGCCTGTATGGGTGGACCAGTGGCCGCTTCCCACTGAAAAATTACAGGCTGCCAGGTTGTTAGTGCAGGAACAACTCGCGGCGGGACACATAGAACCCACCTCTTCCCCCTGGAACACACCCATTTTTGTTATAAAAAAGAAAAACGGCAGTTGGCGACTGCTACAGGATCTACGAGCAGTAAATAAAACCATGGTCATTTTCGGGGCGCTTCAACCTGGACTGCCGTCCCCAGCAGCCATCCCTTCAGAAATGTATAAGATAGTACTCGATTTAAAAGACTGCTTCTTCTCAATTCCCTTGCATCCTGATGATCGCCCCCGTTTTGCCTTTAGTTTGCCAGCTATTAATTATAAAGAGCCCATGCAACGTTTTCAATGGAAGGTTTTACCCCAGGGAATGGCAAATAGCCCCACACTGTGTCAAAAATTTGTGGCTCAAATTCTTGCTCCCATTAGGGCACAATGGCCCGACATCTATATGATCCATTATATGGATGATATACTGCTTGCTGGATCTGACCCACAGGCCACTATGCTCTGTTGCAATCAGGTGATCCGTGCGTTTACTCAGTCTGGCTTTCAAATTGCCCCCGAAAAAATTCAGATCGCTGACCCTTATACCTTTCTTGGATTTCGTCTTCAGGGGTCCCGTGTACTTTTGCAAAAAACGCAGCTGAAGCTTACTTCATTAAAGACACTACATGATTTTCAACAACTGCTTGGGCATATTACATGGCTCAGTCCCTATCTGAAACTTACCAAAGGAGACCTTATGCCCCTGTATGACCTTTTGCGCGGTGACGCTGACCCTTCTTCCCCTCGGAGTCTGACACCAGCAGCCCGAGAATCCCTAGTTCTCATAGAAAAAGCGATTGAAGGTCACTTTGTTTGCTCTCTAGATTATCAGCGCCCTTTTCACCTCCTTATCTTCGCTACTCCTCATTCTCCCACGGGCTTAATTTGGCAGGAAAACCCTGTTTCTTGGATTCACCTTCCTGCCACACCAAAGAAAGTTCTTGTACCCTACTATCTCTTAGTGGCATCCTTAATTATTGAAGGAAGGAGTTTCTCTCGTAGACACTTTGGTCTTGAACCGGCTTCTGTTATTCAACCCTACAATAAGGAACAGATAGATTGGCTTCTTCAAAATACTGATGATTGGCCCATCGCCTGCGCTTCCTTTTCAGGAATTTTAGATAATCATTATCCCCCCAATAAGTTGATACAATTTATGGCTTTACATCAATGGGTTTTTCCTGTTGTCACTAAGACCAGCCCTATCCCTGGGGCTAAAGTGATTTTCACTGATGGATCCTCTAATGGCCAGGCCGCCTATGCCTGTGAGGGTGAGACTGTTTCTTTTTCCACAAAGGAGTCCTCTGCTCAGCTGGTTGAACTCACAGCTGTTCTAATGGTTTTTAAAAATTTTTCCCTTCTTCCTTTTAATTTATACACGGATAGTGCCTATGTGGCCTTCTCTATACCATTACTGGAGACTATTAGTTACATTAAACCCTCCTCCCCCGCAACGTCATTGTTTTTGCAAATCCAACAGTATATTCGCTCCCGGCGAGCTCCATTTTTCATAGGTCATCTTCGTGCCCACACTAACCTCCCTGGGCCACTGGCGGCAGGTAATCACTTGGCAGATTTGGCCACCCGATCTTTCACAGCGCTAACTCTACAAGCAGATCCGCTGCAGGAGGCCACAACTGCACATGCCCTTCACCATCTGAATGCTCAAACTCTCCGCCTTATGTTTAAAATCACGCGTGAGCAGGCACGGCAGATTGTGCGCCAGTGCCCTTCCTGTGTATCCCTTCTACCCGTGCCTCACTTAGGGGTCAATCCCCGAGGACTAGTCCCTAATGCCATCTGGCAAATGGATGTCACTCATATTCATTCCTTTGGGCAGCTTAAATATGTGCATGTGACTATTGATACCTTTAGTGGGTTTATTTGCGCCTCAGCCCAGACTGGAGAGGCCTCAAAAAATGTCATTGCTCATGTCTTGCACTGCTTTTCTGTACTGGGCAAACCACAGCTAATAAAAACAGACAATGGTCCAGGATACACTGGAAAAAAGTTTGAGCATTTTTGTAAGAAGCTGCAGATTTCCCATCATACAGGGATCCCCTATAACCCTCAAGGGCAGGGGATAGTGGAGCGAGCCCATCTCACTC
Organism: Sorex araneus; assembly: GCF_027595985.1. Lineage (NCBI taxonomy): Eukaryota > Metazoa > Chordata > Mammalia > Eulipotyphla > Soricidae > Sorex > Sorex araneus. The sequence goes on from NC_073302.1 coordinate 171,310,156, forward strand.
TTAAAACATATATTCAAAAGCTCCAGACAGAAAAGGAACTGTACCCAGCCTCACTTTCCCCTAAGACGTTACTATCTCACGCTTTGTTTGTCATGAACTTTCTTATACTGGACAAAGAAGGTCGCAGTGCAGCGGACCGTTTTTGGCATACTTCCACCAGCCACACTTATGCAAAAGTAAGGTGGAAAGACCCTCTGAGTGGTCTATGGAAGGGCCCTGATCCAGTCCTTATATGGGGCCGAGGATCAGCCTGCATATTTGATGCTGCTGATAGTGTAGCCCGCTGGCTCCCCGAACGACTGATAAGGCAGGTCGACACACCTGCTCAGGCTGAACCGACTTCCACCCAGAGAATAAATGAATCCTCTGAGGACAGTGTCCCTTCTGCCACTGCCCAGGAACTTGCTTGTGCTCAGTCAGCCGCGTCGGGAGTGACCAACTAGTGGTCTCGCTCACAGAACAGTTATTCAGACTTGGCCTGGCTGGAGCAGGAACCAGTATTACTTCAAGACCGAAGATGAAGCCCGTAGGGCAGGATCGGGAGTCTCAGTGTGAATGTGGTGAGTGGGGTGCGCACCCGCGTGAAAGAAGGACCGGTCCGAGCGTGTGCAGGAGTAAGATTTGTGCGTGTGCTCCTAGTGTGTGTGCAATTGTCTCATTATCTTTCTTAGTTCTGCTTACTTTTCAACAACTTTTGAGAAGGTTTTGCCAGCTTATATCAACAAAAGTGCTTTCTTGACCCGTTTTTTCAACAAGCAGGAAACTGGCTGCTCAGGCAGAGAAACGGGGAGCAATGTTCCCAATCGGCCAACAGGGCTCACTTTGCCCTGGGGACTGCTCTTTCCTTTCTCAGTCTATCAGTTTTTTCCTGCCATTCTTGAAGGGTCAGATTGATCGATCAAGTATATATTTGTGCACATGTGTGATGTTTATTGTCTGACTATCTGTCTCTCTGTCTGTGGAACACTCGAGTATTAGAGCTAGTTTAAAGTCAGTAATTCTTAGATCTGGGCAAACAAAATCAAGGGAGGTCAGAGTGATATGGAGCCCAGCAATTTAAAAGATCTAAGTATCTTTGGAGCTTGCTAGATTCAGGTCTAAACAAAGATTTCTAATCAGAATGTGGCGCCTACAAAGAAATTGAAATTTTTAATCCAGATTTCATATTGGGAGAACATTAATAGTTATTAACAGTTGAAATCCTCTTGAATTCTAGTAAGCTAAACATATCTATTGGACTTACATTCCTCACCCTCCACTTTTACAGGTTGTAGATTGGACCATGCCAGGACCCAGTATCTGGGCTAACAATTCCTTTCTTTTACCCCCTCCATGGGATTCACAGATGCCTCAGCTGCCGAATAAAGAAGAAACACCTTTTAATTTTTTCTCTAGGATACTCACTTGATCCTGTCTGCATTGGAGTGCCTCCCTGTCTCCCTCTTCACTTTCAGACTTGGATTCATACCAAGTCCCAAATTCATACTACCTCTGATCACTCACAAAAAGATTTTTCTTTTCTGGTGATTGTGCATTATCTACCTGTCTCAATTCTTCCCTCTCAATCCAAGATTCTCCCCACAGTATAATTTTATTAAGGGCCGGATCGCATATGGTTACCAGTGAACCTGACCAGAGAATGGCAACGCTCCCCCGATAAAGGGCTCCTGACTGAAGATCTGACACAACTGCTCCGGTGCTCCTGATGATTCCTTGGGCCTCTGATCACAGCTATCCTGGACTCATTGCTGTAACCACCACTGATGCTGTTGCAGGAATAGTTCTTCAAGCCTCGGTCCAGACACACAACTTCGTCTAAACATGACAAAATGACTCTTACCACCTTGGGACAATGCAGGCTACTGTCAACCATGATGTTGAGCAACAATTGGACACTCTACAGCAAGTGCTACTTTGGGTCCAGGGCTGGGTTAATATCTTAGAGTAACAAATGAGATTTTCGAGTGTTTAAGGATCTTTGGCTTGATTTGTAGGACCTCATCTTCCCCCAGTTCTTTACCTTGAGGATGCCGGGCTCCCAAGGATTTATTCTTGTGGATCAGGTTGCCAGGCAAAGCACTGCAAGGGAGGGCTGATACCCTGGCCCGGCTCCCTGCGAGGTATTCCAGTATAGCTTAGAGGTTACTCCAAAACCAAGGATTGATGGGGCCTATGAGGAGCCCCCTGCATAGACCCGATCATCCTTTCCTTCCTCCTCTCCCTGCAAAAATGGAGTCTTTATGTCACAAGGGATACCGGACAATGCCTCCCCTGACCACATTTAATTTAAAACAAAACAGGGGGAGATGTAGGGAGCCATTTTACCTTACTGATCTTATCCTGTCACTATTTGTTTAATCACTAGCTAACCCCATGCCACACCTAGCAAAGGTTGCCACTCCTAATCTTACTGATCTTATCCTATCAGCATTTGTTTATTACTAGCTAAATCCCGTGCCACACCCTGCACTTCTGTTGGGGGTCCTGGAACCACCTCCTCCCAACAGGGAGGTATAAAATACTGTAACTGCCATAGAATAAACGCCTTTTCTCCCTCCTCCGGGCTCTGCGTCTGTTCTTTCGGCTGCGCCCTACGAAGGGTTCTCCCTGCTGAACAGAACGAGACCTCCACATCGACTTCCACAAGGGTCTAAGCACAATGTCATTATCTGCTTCTGGTCTAGAGGAGATGGCCTTGGCCACTGGTTTGCTTGCTATAAACAAATCACCACAGCCTCTGGTCTCTCCCATCGTAATCAGAGTCCAGAGAAGCTGCCAGAGGATTCAAACTCCCCATAACTCTCCCTGACTGAGGCCCTTGACATATGCCATTTCCTTTACCCAGAAATGGATATTATATATCTGCTATAATGTCCCTTGGTCTACTGATTCTCAGCCTAAGAAGAGATACCCACTCAGAAAAGATAAGAGTTGTTGACTCTGCAACCACAAAGCATCTCTAGGTTTGGGGTGATGTAACTGCATCCAAATTGGTTGCAACAATTTTGTGCTCTGGGGAGTAACGGCCACTCTTGTCTTCTTTCTCATTTTTATCTAATCACATCTCCATCTCTATGACTAGCTCGAGGTCCCCTGTCTTTATCCGATTCCCTAAGTCTATCCATTGAATATTTTATCAGTCCATGTCACAATGGGAAATAGCATATTCAAAGAAGAAAATGTTAATATCAATTTAAAATTTTGAACTATTTCCACAGATGTAGCAAAGTTCAGAATGTGTCAAGACCTGAGACTCCTTCAGGGCTACAAAGTCAAAGTTGATTTCCCAATAGAACTATCTTATTATGTACCTATTTCTCTCACAACCTGAGTTTTTACAAAGATTGCATGACATGAGAACATATCAAAATGACTGCAGAGAAGATATGAGATTCTAGATGCCTTTCTACTAAGCCAGACAGTAAGGTAAAATTATAATATAATACCACTATTCTGATTCAAAGTTTTGTTTGTTTTAGAAAATGTATGTATTTCCATTTAATTATTATTTTTTTAATTCATGGAGTCAGGGACTGAACTCAGGGTCTTACACATGCAAGGCAAAAGCCATACCTACTGAGTTTCATCTCCAAGACAAATAAATGCTACTCTGTTAACATTTAACATCTTTGTTACTGATATTATAACTAAATTATTTTTTCCTATTCTTAGTATTAAGTTCCAATATAGTGTCAAAAGCTACAACATAAAGTAAGAAAAGTTCTTTTGAATTTTCAATAATTTTTAAGTGTCAAAGGATCACTGAAGCCAAAATGTCTGAGGATCACAGGTGCAGAGAAATCACAAGGGATATTAACAGCAGGATGCTCTGGGGGCTCCGAGGCCTGGGGTAGGCGGGACAGGTGGTCACCAGCATGTAAGCGCTGGGGTTGGGGGTGGAGTCGGGACTGGGGGAGAGAGAACCATCTGCCAGGACTGACAGTTCTGTGACAGGGATGCTTCCCCTTGACAAAATCAACCTAACACTAGAAAACAAGAGGGTTGTCGGACTAGCCCCACCTTCACCAAGGGTATCATAGAGAAAGTGGGGAGCAAACAGTCCAGGAGCAGATGGAAGGTGATCTACAAGTGCCTTTTTTCTTCATAGTCAGAGCTGCCTTCTCCAACCTTCTGATTCAGGAAACACAGTTTGGGTTTTTCTTCCTCAATCACTCAAGAAAACTCTAAGAACTAATTTCTCTAGCATTCATTGTTGACATATTAATGGAGGAATAAAAGATGTACAGATCTACTTGTACAAGTAAAATATGCACAGTTGTGTAAAGTTATTACTTCACAATAATAAAGTAAATCAAATAAAATTCTCTCTGGTGATTTTTATTGCTATGTGACCCCAGTTTGCAGACCTGTAGATGAAAATTACCTTGTCCTTTTTCTCATACAAGTTTCATCTGGCTCTTCAGATAGACCAGGGTGATGGTTTCATTGAGAAAAGCAAGAATGAAGAAGAAATTATACATTTTAAAACTATTACCATTATTATTACCAACTTGGAACTTCAGGATTTGTTCTTTAAGTCCTCCTTAACTTTTACATAAAGTCATGTAATTTGTTTCAATTCAGTTTAAAATATTTATGGGTAATTAAAAAACATTCCGCTGACCTTGATTTCTGAAGCCAAGAAGACACAGGTTAAATTCTGTAGCAATTCCTAATGGGGAACTGTGGATGTTAGTTTATTTAGGAAGGGGGAAAAAAGGATATTTGCTAATGAAATGAAGCTAGAGAGCATAAGACAAGAAGATCGTTATGGATGATCTGGTAGGATTTAAATTTAATGATAAATGCCTCCAGAATAATGAAGCAGAGGGCGATTCACAGAGAGACGCAGAGGCAATGGGAGCAGAGAGGCAGAGCATAGTGATGTGGACCAAAGTCAAAGAGTTCCAGCAGCCACTTGCAGCTAGAAAGAATAGTTTCTCCCAAAGGGCCTCAAGAGCAAGTATGGCTTGCATTTCAGATTTTCAGATTTCTGAAAGCATATATTTGTTGTTTAAAGCCACCTAGTCGGGGCCGGAGTGATAGCACAATGGGTAGGGCGTTTGCCTTGCACGCGGCCGACCTGGGTTCGATCCCCGGCATCCCATATGGTCCCCCAAGCACTGCCAGGAGCGATTCCTGAGTGCAAAGCCAGGAGTAACCCCTGAACATCGCTGGGTGTGACCCAAAAAGCAAAAAAAAAAAAGCCACCTAGTTTATGGCCTTTTGTTACAATAACTGTAGAAAACTACATACAGAATAATGCCTACAACAACCATACTAGTATGGGTCCTTTACATGTAAATATCTCTTACCAAATAAAACTATGACTTTGCAACGTCACTCTTGACCTTCTTCCCAAACCACTCCTGCTCATGAAACAGGAGTTCAGTGATGGACACTTGATTAAGGATTTTATTGAAGCAAGGTTAGAAATAAGAACGACTAATGATAGCAAAATATATATATTTTTTTATATATGGAAAAGGGAAATGTTTTCAATGCCCTTCAACAGAGGGGTTATTGTATAAATTATAATTTACTCCTGTCATGACATTCAATACAGAAAACAATAAGGAAGGGGTAGATCAATGTTTAAGTAAGACAAGTCACCAAGACATTGCCAAGTCAAAAAAAAAGCCAGTTGAAATTTGGCATTTCTGTCATCATAGCATATTTATATTTATAAATAAATCTATAAATAAAAGTAAGTAGTTCATTAAAATATGTCACATCATATTTAAATTTATCTTCACTGTGAAATAATAGTTTGATAATAGGGGTTCACTAAAACTGGGTGCTCCATTCATTGGTCAGTTAAGAAGAAATACTACTTAAAATGCCAGTGCCAAAATTTAGTATACTCTCATAAATAAAATTCTAGTAACTGAGACCTCAAAGCACACTTTAACATTTGTAGCAAATGATAAAGGCAATTATTTGTAAGTTAACAACAGGGCAAGTATTCCAAACAAGGACCTATGTGCTTGAGAGTGTTCTGCCACAGTGTGCCAATGCATTTTTTAAAAGAAAAAAAAAGAATACGTAGATATTGGTAGAATGAGGCAAATTTTTATTATTTATAGATACCTTATGTGCCTGGAAGCTGAAGAAAATAATCAAAAATAATAAGACAACCAATAGCCAGTTAAACCATTAATCTTTAAAAATCGATAGTTGTTATCAGTTATCCAGGTTCCATGCAGGGTGGAGGGCTGGGAAGGCGGGGTGGGGGGGTGGGAGGGAGGTATACTGTGATTCCTGGTGGTGGAATATGTGCACGGTGAAGGGATGGGTGTTCGAGCATTGTATAACTGGGACTTAAACCTGAAAGCGTTGTAACTTTCCACATGGTGATTCAATAAAAGAATAAACTAAAAAAAATATTATGAATGTGTACACATCTAAAATAAATAAATAAATAAAAATAAAAATCAATAGTTGGATGCAGCAGAGGCAGCATTTGGTAAAAGTCTTGCACAAAGTCTACTTGGTTCAATTCATGACACCATCTGGTTCCTTCAGCACAGGGTGCAGCCCTGGAGTTCCACAGGTCCCAATAGGGTGACCCAGGTAACCCCTGGCATTTCAAAGCCAAAAGTAAATGGTAAACTTTCCATGCATAGACCTGGGTTCAAGTCCAGTCATTGCATAAAGAGAAACTTATAGGTTGTCTTTCTAGTGAAAAAAAAAACAACAGATAAAAATAGGAAAGATATTGGGGCTAGAACAATAGTACTGAGGCTAGGGCATTGTTTTGCATATAGCTGATCCAGGTTCCATGCCAGCATTCATGTAGTCTCCTGAACACTGCCAAGACTGTAGAACGAGGAGTCACCCCTGAGAACCTCCAGGTGTGGCCCCAAAGAGCGATCGAGAGAGAGAGAGAGAGAAAGAGAGAGAGAGATTGTGAGAGAGACACAGAGAGAGAAAAGTAGATAATATTGTTAAAAATATAAAACAATAAAAATAAAAACCAAGGGAATGAAGTAAGATAACCCCCAAGAGCTATGTAAGGAACACTTTAAAAACCACTTGTGAAGGGATGGGTGTATGATCATTGTATGACTGAGACTTAAACCTGTAAGCATTGTAACTTTTCTCATAGTTATTCAATTAAAAAAAATTGTGAAAGGGCTGGAGCCATAGTACAGCTGGGAGGCTGTTTGCTTTGCATGGAGCCGACCCTGCTTCAATCACAGGCATCCCATATGGTCCCCTGAGCACTGCCAGGAATAATTTCTGAGAGCAGTGCCAGGAGTGAGCCCTGAGCATTACCCGGTGTGGCCCGCAAACAAACAAATTTGGAGCTGGGGAGATAGTGCAGGGAATATGGTGTGCACATGACATCAGGGATCGAATAGAGTTTGATCTGATACCACGTGGCCTCCTAGACTTTGTGGGTGTGGTCCTGGTGCCCCTACAAACCCTAGGTGGTTGATACACCACATAGCTAAGGAGTACCACATCCTCTGGCCATAGCATTAAACCACCTAAGCAATTGTCTGGCTATCAGTGGGAGTAGTCCACCCCTCCCCTGTAGCTGCTTAGGAATCTCCTCAAACACCCCTATTAAAAGCAGCCCAAACTCTGTTGAGGGACTGAAAGAAGACTCAAATAAGTGAAAGCACCTGGCCATTTTTGCTCAAAATTTTAAACAACTACATTAAGGGTGTGTGTGGGGGGCAGGGCAGAGAACACAACATTTGGAGACTATTCTTGGCTTTATGCTCAGGGGTGCTTGAGGGCTGAAAATGGTCAGCAGGATATTGGGTAAGAGCTTTAACCATTGTACTATCTCCTCAGAATCCCAAACATTCCAAATATTTGTTTGTAATATTTAAATACTAAACATATTAAAAAATGGTAAGAGACTTAATCATTGTACTACCTCTTCAGCTCCCAAACATATTAAAAATTTGTTTACAAGTTCAGTTGAAAGACTAATGCTGTTATAGGAGCTATAAAAGTAAACATGTAGAAAAAAGTTTTAAGGAGTGTAAAGTCATTGTAAATTTGAAAATTATAGCAAAGGGCCAGGAACAGACAAAAAGTAACGATGAACTCTAGAAACAAACTGGGGTAACTATAGGCATTAAGTTTTTTATAAATGTATTACTTGAAAATCAATAAAAAGAAAATATTTAGATGAGATAGCTAGTCCTATGAAAAAATCTAGTACTATTAAGATAAATAACCCTATGAAATAAATAAATTTGAGCTAGTTCTATGAGATAAATGCTGTGCTAATCCTTTGAGATAATCCCGTGAAGAAAAAATTAAAGGTCCAATGATGGATCCCAACCTCATTCCTTTTATCAAAGTAAATTTTATTTTATTCAACTTTTAAGCCAATGCTAAAATTCTTAACAATATCATACAAAATCAAATCAGGCATATTAATAAAATATCTGAGTGAATCAAATATTCTATGAACAGAGATGTTTTTGTCCATTGTGTTCATGAAATTTGATACCTGACAAGCCATAGACAATATTTATTTAATAAATACAAGAATCACATGCCCCCAAATTCACTGTATCACTGTCATCCCATTGTTCATCGATTTCCTTGAGTTGGTGCCAGTAATGTCTCCATTCATCCCTGTCATGTGATAGTGTAGCCCCATGGCATTTTGGGGCCTCTTTCAGGATTGGGGAATGAGGACTGCCATTGTTACTGTTTTTGGCATTATTACTCGAGTACACCACGGGTAGCTTGCCAGGCTCTGCCATGCAGGCGGGATACCTTCAGTAGCTTGCTGTGCTATCCAAGAGGGACGGAGGCTTTTGGGGCAGCCTCTAATCACCTTTACAGGTGTTCCCAGTCTACCGAATGTAAGCTTCTGGTCGAGTGCCATGTTGTAACGTGGTCGAGTGGCATGTTGTAACGATCTACACACTGTTAATTATAAGTGCCCCACAGTTAAACTACATAAAAATATAATTAAAATCTTTGTAGGGTCTTTGTATGTGCACACCCTAGATACTATCCTGGTCATCACGCAGCCTTCCACCAGATAAAATGGCCCTGATGGTCTCTAATAGCACAGGACAGGAGCAGCATTGCATCCTCTGGATCCTCAAGCATTTCTAGGGGTGGCCCCTGGCCCCTGGAGTGCTGCCCCTCAAAATGTATACATGCAGGTATTAATAAGTCCCATGTTTGCATTTAAGGTGTTTGAAAAGAAAGACACATAAAACTTTCTTTTTTCTTTCAAATATTTCTTCTCACCAGGGTTCCAGGGCTATCCAACCAACGGGGTCTATGCACTATGGCCCTACCACAGTTTCCACTGAATCCATGTGTTAGTTTTTTGAGGTTCTGCTAGTTTGTTTGCTTTATTCGTAGTATTTTTTACTCCCTCTCCTGATTTATTTCAATCAACATAATCACCTCAAATTTTACGTATTTTGTTCCAAAATGCAGAATTTTGTCTTTTTTTTAAACAACAGAGAAGTATATTAGTGAGTTTGTATAATGTAGCTTTATTTAGCAAATCTGTAAGGGATAACTGTGTAGGTGCCATGTTTTGGTCATTGGGAATAATCATTGCGAACAATACTGCTATGAACACAGTGGTTCAAATACCTTTTTGAGTTAGTTTTTATACCTTTGGATAAATTCCTAGAAGTTATATTGCTGGATCATGTTATGATCTTCAAGTAATTTTAATACCATTTTCCATAGAGTTGTCTCTAATTTATATTCCCAAAAGTTTCAAATACATAGCTCCTTTTTCTCCACATCCTCATCAACATTTATTTGTTCCAATCTTTTGATATAGGCTTTTATTGACACTGATGAGAAATTATCTCATGTACAACAATTTTTTTTTAATTTATTTATTTTTAATTAGAGAATCACCGTGAGGGTACAGTTACAGATTTATACACTTTTGTGCTTATACTTCCCTCATACAAAGTTTGGAACCCATCCCTTCACCAGTGCCCATTCTCCACCACCCGTAAACCCAGTGTCCCTCCCACCCACCCCAATCCCATCTCCCCCCCCACCCCACCCTGCCACTGTGGCAAGGCATTCCCTTCTGTTTTCTCTCTCTAATTAGCTGTTGTGGTTTGCAATAAAGGTGTTGAGTGGCCGCTGTGCTCAGTCTCTAGCCCTCATTCAGCCCGCAACTCCCTTCCCCCACATGGCCTTCGACTACAATGTAGTTGGTGATCGCTTCTCTGAGTTGACCTTTCCCCGGAACGTGAGGACAGCCTCGAAGCCATGGAGTCAACCTCCTGGTACTTATTTCTACAGTTCTTGGGTGTTAGTCTCCCACTCTGTTATTCTATATACCATAGATGAGTGCAATCTTTCTATGTCTGTCTCTCTCTTTCTGACTCATTTCACTCAGCATGAAACTTTTCATGCCCATCCACTTGACTACAAAATTCTTGACCTCCTTTTTTCTAACAGCTGCATAGTATTCCATTGTATAGATGTACCAAAGTTTCCTCAACCAGTCATCCATTCTGGGGCATTCGGGTTTTTTCCAGATTCTGGCTATTGTAAACAGTGCTGCGATGAACATACATGTGCAGATGTTGTTTCGATTGTACTTTTTTGCCTCTCTGGGATATATTCCCAGCAGTGGTATTGCTGGGTCAAATGGGAATTCAATATCTAATTTTTTGAGAGTCGTCCATATTGTTTTCCAGAAGGGCTGAACCAGTCGGCATTCCCACCAGCAGTGAAGAAGGGTCCCTTTCTCCCCACATCCTCTCCAACAGCGGTTGCTTTTGTTCTTTTGGATGTGTGCTAGTCTCTGTGGTGTGAGGTGGTATCTCAAAGTTGTTTTGATCTGCATCTCTCTGATGATTAGTGACGCAGAGCACTTTTTCATGTGCCTTTTGGCCATTCGTATTTCTTCCTTGGTAAAGTTTCTGTTCATTTCTTCGCCCCATTTTTTGATGGGGTTGGATGTTTTCTTCTTGACATGTACAACAATTTTTAATAGTGGCTACTTTCAACATGTCACAGACAGAATTTTCTGAAATCACAATTTAGAGCTGTCCGATTTTCACAACTATTTGTTAGCTTTATAAGAGAAATCTTTCAAAACCTGGTTAAAATTTAATGACAATACAGAAAAGTTAACATTTCTAAAAATAAATAATAATGTAATATTGGATGTATATTAATATTAATATCTATTAACTGTATATTAAGACAGGACACTATTTTAAAGTAAGTAGCATAAAACTTGGCACTAAAGGATATTTTACTGAAATCCTAGTACCTCTGTCCTGTTAGCAATTAAAAACACAGAACTAATCTTTCCCGTATCACTTGTATCACTTGTCTTCCCGTTGACCTTCGATTTACTGGAGCAGGCACCAGCCATGTCTCCATTTGTCCCTGTCACGTGCAAGTGTAGCCCAATGATATCTGCTCACTCCAAGAACAAGAAGAGCTTCAAACCATTCATTCAGGCTTTTGATGAAGAAATCTGACCATCTCATTGGTGGGCAGCCACTCGGTCTTTTGATGTCCCATAGAATCCAGTCGGTAACAGCTCTAGTCCATAGTCATCTCTGAATCGCATTACATGTCCAGCCCACCTGATTTCTGATGTCTTGGCAAAGGAGACAGCATCCCTGATTTTTTTTTAATTTTTAATTAGTGAATCAACAAGAGGGTACAGTTACAGATTTATACAATTTTGTGCTCATTTTTCCCTCATACAAGGTTCAAGAACCCATCCCTTCACCAGTGCCCATTCTCCACCACCAGTAAACCCATCATCCCTCCCACCCTCCCCAGTCCCATCTCCCCCCACCCCACCCTGCCACTGTGGCAGGGCATTCCCTTCTGTTCTCTCTCTCTAATTAGCTGTTGTGGTTTGCAATAAAGGTGTTGAGTGGCCACTGTGCCCAGTCTCTAGCCCTCATTCAGCCCGCAACACCCTTCCCCTACATGTCCTTCGACTACATTATAGTTGGTGATCCCTTCTCTGAGTTGCCCTTTCCCCAGAATGTGAGGCCAGCCTCCAAACCATGGAGTCAACCTCCTGGTACTTATTTCTACAATTCTTGGGTGTTAGTCTCCCACTCTGTTATTCTATATACCACAGATGAGTGCAATCTTTCTATGTCTGTCTCTCTCTTTCTGACTCATTTCACTCAGCATGAAACTTTCCATGCTGATCCACTTATATACAAAATTCATGATCTCCTTTTTTCTAACAGCTGCATAGTATTCCATTGTATAGATGTACCAAAGCTTCCTCAACTAGTCATCTGTTCTAGGGCATTCGGGTTTTTTCCAGATTCTGGCTATTGTAAACAGTGCTGTGATGAACATATAAGTGCAGATGTCGTTTCGACTATTCTTTTTTGCCTCTCTGGGATATATTTTTCCAGCAGTGGTATTGCTGGGTCAAATGGGAGCTCAATATCTAATTTTTTGAGAATCGTCCATATTGTCTTCCAAAAGGGCTGAACCAGTCGACATTCCCACCAGCAGTGTAGAAGGGTCCCTTTATCCCCACATCCTCTCCAACAGCGGTTGCTTTTGTTCTTTTGAGCATCCCTGATTCTTGATCGTCGATGGAGGTCAGAACTCCAGATTCCTTCTCACTTGAGTGAAATGTGATACTCCAATAATAACTCTTCCGATGCCTCTTTGGGATAACCGAATAGCGTTCTCATCCTGTTTTCATAGGGCCCAGATCTCTGAGGAGTATATTAGTGCAGGAATAATGGTTGAGCTGAAAGGATGTGCCCAGCGATGGAGTTTCTTCATCCTCTTAACGACTTCTTCGAGGCTCTTGAAGGCGTTCCATGCTGCTCTCTTCCTCCTGCGCAGCTCTGGGGCCAAGTCATTCCTCATGTTGAGTTCTTGACCCAGGTACACATAGCTGCTTCATTCGGAGATGTTCGTTCCATTGAGAGAAAATGGAACGGGAGGAACTAGTTCATTTTTCATGAACATTGTTTTGCTGAGATTCAGCTGCAGTCCAACCTTTCCACACTCACAGTCAAAGTCGGCCAGCATTTGTGCCGCTTGGCTAATGTTTGGTATTATTAGAACAATGTCATCAGCAAAGTGGAGGTGGTGTAGTTGCCGACTGCCTATCTCCACTCCCATTCCTTCCCATTCCAGTCATCGCATGACATTCTCGAGGGTGGCTCTGAAGGGTTTAGGTGAAATGGCATCACCCTGCAAACCACTCTCTTTACGTCAATGATCACTTCCTTGTAGAATGGTGAGATCCTGGTGGTGAATCCGTAATACAGCTCGAGGAGATCTTTGATGTACTGAGTTTGAATGCCCTGTTTGGCTACAGCTTTGATGACCGCTTCAGTCTCAACAGAAGGGCGAAGGGAGACATCCACGATATGGGCAACTATTGCCCAATCTGCCTGTTGTCCATCATCTATGAGTTGTTCACTTGAGTCATCCTGAGTAGAATAGGCAGAACACTAGATGAAGGACAACCATGCGAGCAAGCCAGATTCCAAAAAGGATTTAGCACAATTGACCATATCCACACGGTGACCAACCTCATTGAAATTTCGTAGGAGTTCAAGATGCCACTGGTGGGGAATGTGCACTGGTGGAGGGTTAGGTGTTTGATCATTGTGAGATTGTAACCCAAACATGAAAGTTTGTAACTATCCCATGGTGATAAAATAAAATAAAATTTAAAAAAAGAGATGCTGCTCTGTCTAACGTTCATTGATTTAAAGAAGGCCTTCGATTCTGTTGAGACTGAAGCGGTCACAATTTTCCCTTATAGAGCAAATAATCCCTAACTTGTATCATTGTATCTTTAAAAAAGATAAAAAAACACTGTTCTAATAGAGTAGAACTATCTGGAGAGATAGTACAGTGGTAGGGCTTTTGCCTTGCACTTGGCTGACCCGAGTTGGATTCCAAACATCCTATATGATCCCCCGAACACTGCCAAGAGTAATTCCTGAGTGCAGAGTCAGGAGTAACCCCTATACATCGCTGGGTGTGACCCAAAATGAAAAAAGAAAAAAGGGAGTAGCAATGTCCACTTCCAGATTACTGTAAAAATTTGTGATACACATGAAAGTATCTGGCTAATGCCAGAAATAAAATAAACACATAAGAAATATTTGTTAGATATGAATGCTAAGTAGTCTCAGTTGACTTCACTAACCTGGATTTTTAGTGAAAATGCAAATACAATACTTAGTAAAGGTATCTCTTTTTGAAAAATAAATGACAGTGAAAAGAGTCTGCTTTACCTCATCTCAGATTGCTAATACAAAATACCATAGCCTGGACAGACAAACAACCAACACTCATTTCTCATAATTTCAGGACTGGGAAGTCCAAGATCAAGAGCTGGCGTATTTCACTGTGGACAGGAGCTCTCTTTCAGTCTTCAGGTGACTGTCCTTTTGCCTTATCTTCATTTGGTAATAAAGAAAGCTCTGGTCTATCTTTGTTTTATAATAAAATAGTATATATAATTATGTACTGCAGATAACCTCCTAATCTACCCAAAGCCCACCCAAAATAATGTCACTAAGGGGGTAATGGCCTCGAGGTATGAAATGGGGAGATACATTCAGTCCATCAATGCTTAAATATTTGTTCCATTAGAGAATATCACTCCCTTCTAAGAATGAGCAAAGATAGAAATATTTTATTTGAGTAAAATGTCAGAGATTCTGTGAACAAGAAATGGTTTCAATATGTCAGACTGTCATGTGTCATCACTAAAAAAGCTCTTGGGATGTATTTGGATTTGCTATTATAAGACTCACTGGAATTCCCAGAATGATTTTGTACAAAACTGATATTATATAATTTCATTTAAATATTTGCTAACCTGACTTTGATTTTCAAATATCTATTTTTTTAATTTTTTTATTTTTTAAATGAATCACTGTGAGGTACAGTTGCAAATTTTTGTGCTTACATTTTTGTCAAACAATGATGGAGTGCCCATCCCTCTACTAGTGCTCGTTATCCACCACCAATGTTTCCACTATCCCTCCCATCAAATATTATTTTAATTCAATCTGTTTATGCTACAATACATATGAGTTTGGAGAAACTATTTTATATTGATTTGTTCAACTAAATTGACAGTGAAAGGAAATGGAACGAGTATGAAGGTAAAGGGGAAAAGAAAACAGAAAGCATTACTATGTTGAACCCTTTGAAAGAATTAATGATGATGGCTTTTCTACCAACCTAGTTCACATAGGACTAAAAAGATATTTCAGTTTAGATATCACCAATCAACTTGAACTAGAGGTGACTGCTATTTTATTGCAGTAAACATGGTAAAGAAGTGCTGCATTTATTTCACTCAAGGCATTATTTTTAGTGCTTTTGGAATAGTCTCATGATTTATTCTTCTGCTGGGAAATTGAACTAATGAGAAGATTAAGTGACAGGAGAAACTTTTAAGTCAATAACTTCTATTTTAAGTCAAAATGCAATAAAGTGACTCAATTCAATTCAGCACACATATTATGAGCACATCAAGTGTGGAGAGAAAACAGTCTTAGGTACTAAGTGAACACAAAGATGAATCATGCCTGATCTTTGTCTTTGCAGAGTATATATTCTGGAAAGAAAGCTATGACATGTGTCTGAATAATGATTAAATAATAATGATTGATTGATATACTTTTAAAGAAATAAATGATGCTTTAGGGATAAAGGAAAGAAATACTTGCCAGGTTGGAGAATTAAGAAGGTGATGTTGGTCAAAAAGTTCTGAGATCAATGTGAAATTTGAGCTAAATCTTGAAAAATTAGCAAGGTTTTATTTGACAAGTAAAGTAAGAAAACAGGAATACCAGAGGAAAAAAACATAAGGGCACAATGATAGAAAAGTAAAATAATGTACAAGAATCAACAAATGTCCTTTTCCTAAGAGAAAAACAATAAAATAAATTTTAAAATGAACCTCTGGACAAAAATCTCTAAGAGGAAGATGAAAGATAAAAGAAAAGGAAAAAAATCAACAAATATTTCTTTTCTACCTGCCTACTCCAGCAAAAAAATAAAGTGAACCTCCTAAAAAATGGGAGAGAGATGAATACAAGCTTCCTTAAAGAAGACGTACAGATAACCAAATTTTTTTAAGTGTTTGTGTCAATTATAATCAGGGAAAAGCAAATAAAAACAACAATGAGATATGATTCATACCAGTGAGACAGACACACATCACCAAGAATGAAATCAGTGTTGGCATGGATGTGGGGGGGCAGGGGATGGAACCTCATTCACTGCCATTGAGAATGTCAACTGATCCAATCATTTTGGAAAAAAATAAACATTTTTTTTTAAAAAATTAGGGATTGTGCTTCCATATAGTAGAATAACACCCTTCCTCCCTGGCCATTTGTGTTTGTTGATTGCCCCCCAATCTGTCAATTATCTTTGTCTCCTGATCAGGCTCTGCTGACTTGTAAATATTGTCTTTCTCGTCTCCATACTGCCCTTTGCATGTATTTTTGTATGGATACAGGAAGACGGTTAAAAAAACAAGCCTGTGGCTTGGGAGTTGATTGAATCCATATAACATTGTCTCCTGAACATCTGATTTCTCAACTTAAGCTTCAGTTGCCCTTACTTCCTAGATCCCCAAATGCAGGGTCCTGACTGGATGGACCCAGGGTAAGTAGTGACCTGTGAGCTACCCTGGCATCAAAATGGGCCTGGCCAAAGTGCCATAATGCTTAATTATAAGTTAAGAGCTAAGTCATGGACAAATTCTGTCATGATCCCAAAAGCAATGACTAGATTTGGACTCTGCTGGAGTTAGGAATGATTGATCTGGCCTTAACATTATAGTTTGAGTCTGTGGTGAGATGTCCCCAGGAGAGTCACCCTATAAGCCTAAAAGTGTCTATTACTGTGGCAATACAGAATGGTAAATATTCACTTGTATCACTTGTCATCCCATGGCTCATAGATTTGCTCATGCAGGCACCAGTAACGTCTCCATTTGTCCGTGTCGCATGCTAGTGTAGCCCAATGGTGTCTTCTCGCTCCAGGAACACAAAGAGCATCAAACCATTCGTTCAGGGTCTTGACAAAGAAGTCTGACCATCTCGTAGGTGGGTGGCCAGGCATTCTTTTGACATCTTGTGGAATCCAGGCGGTAACAGCTCTAGTCCATCAATCCTCTCCAAATCGCATTATGAGTCCAGCCCATCTGATTTTCGATGCATCTGATTTTTGACACGAGGCAGTGTCCCTGATATTTGATCATCGACAGAGGTCGGAACTATGGATTCTTTCTCTCACTTGAGTGTAACATGATACTTCAAGCATAGCTCTTTCGATTCCTCTTTGGGAGAAACTAATAATGTTCTCATCCTGTTTTTGTAGGGCCCAGGTCTCTGAGGCATATGTTGGTGCAGGAAGAACAGTGGAGTCGAAAAGATGTGCCTGGAACTGGAGGTTCTTCGTCCTCTTAACAACTTCATCAACGCTCTTAAAGGTGTTCCACTCCACTCTCTTCCTCCTATGCAGTTCTGGCGCCAGGTCATTTGTCATGTAGAGTTTTCAACCTAGGTACACATAGCTGCTGCATTCAGAGATGTTTGTTCTGTTGAGAGCAAATGGAACATCAGGAACTAGTTTGTTTCTCATGACATAAACATTGTCTTGGTGAGATTCAGCTGCAGTTCGACCTTTCCACACTTACAGTTCGAAGTCAGCCAGAATTCATGCCACTTGGGTAATGTTTGGTGTTATTAGAACAATGTCATCAGCAAAGTGGAGGTGCTGTAGTTGCTGACCATCTATCTTCACTCCCATTCCTTCCCATTCCAGTTGTCGCATCACGTTCTCGAGGGCGGCACTGAAGAGTTTAGGTGAAATGGTATCACCCTACCAAACCACTCTCTTTACATCAATGATCACTTCCTTGTAGAATGGTGAGATCCTGGTGGTGAATCCGTAATACAGATCATGGAGTATCCTGATGTACTGAGTTTGAATGCCCTGTTTAGCTAAGGCTCCAATGACAGCTTCAGTCGCAACAGAATGAAAGGCCTTCTTTAAACGAATGAATGTTAGACAGGATGGTAAATATTAGGAAGTAGAATTAAAGATGCTAATTAGTTGCTGGTCTAAGGAGAGGAGAAACACACCTTTAGGGCTATTTTGCCCTTGTGGGCTGCAGGTGGTCGGGAAGTCTGGAAAAACATTTTGATCATGCTTCTCCTGGGGAGGTGTGGCTGGGAAGGCAAGGTGAGAGGATTAAAAGGAGTGGCTGTGGGAAGAAGGGGGGATTGAAGGAGAAGTAGAGGAGAAAATTGAAATACAGACAGACAGAGAGAGAAGAGGACAGGAAATTTGGAAGAGACAGTAGAGAGAGATAAAGGAGATGGATACAGAGGGAAGAAATTATTGCGGGGTTAGAGAGAGATAGACACACACACAGGGTTGGAGAGAGCTGGAAGAGACGAGATATTGAATAAATGGCAACTAATCAGCAATGAGCTTGGCCCTCGTTCTTCCTTCGTCTGTCCAAGGCAACAGCCGTCCTGGGCGGAGAAGTGGTTTGAGAGCACCAAACATGGGCGGCAAGAGAGAGCAGCCCAGAGAGCCCAAGAACATCCTTTATGTGCAATCCCCACACGAGAGGAGTTTACACAGCTCCTTGAGGGTGAGGGGTTTGCACAGCCTGAGTGAGGATTTACACACCATATGACCGAGCAATTCCACTTTTTGGAATCTACCCCAAGGGCCCAAAAACTCCACTCAGAGAAGGTATCCCGTGCCCTCTGTTCTTTCAGCACATTCACAATAACCAAACTCTAGAAACAGTCCAAGTGTCCAAGAACAGATGACTGGATAAAGAAATTTCAGTACATCTACACAATGGAATACTATCTGGCTTTAAAAAAATATGTAATCATGCAATTTGCTATTATGCAGATGAATCTGGAGAATATCAGTCTGAGTGACATTAGTCAAAAAGATAGAGACAAATACAGAATGATCTTTCTCATATGTGTTATATAAAGAAACATAGTAAAGAAATAACAAATGCTCAAGGGCAACAGAAACTGAGAACTGGTCTTCATTAGGAAACATGCCATGGTGGACCTGGGATGAGGTGAATGTGATGGTGGGGGACCACTGTAGAGCATCAATGAAGGGAAGTGGATACTCTAGTAGAGTTTATGGTGCTGGAATATTTTGTGCATGAAACTCTGCCACTACAGTATTGAAAATCATGGTGCCTAAAATAAAATAAATTTTTAAAATATTTGAATTGGGGAGGGATTTATAAGGAGAAGCAGGATACTGCTATGCCTTAATTATATATCAGTAGGACTCTATTCTAAGTAAGGAAGAATTTAAGCGTAGTGGTGATGTGGTTGGATCTGTGCTTTAGAGAGATCCTGCTGGTCGTGTCATTAGATATTTGTGAAACTGAAAGGTAGGAGAGTAGTCCTGGTTTTGTGACTAATTCTGCATTCCTGTGCTAAGGGGTTACAAGAATCCTGGAGCCTTGAACAAAAATTGTGACAAAAAGCAAGAGATCTTGCAACTCAAAGGTATGTGGCACAGAAGAGGAAAATGGGCACATATTGAGATCTTATTTTGTTCTAGATGCTTTATAAATGAGCATTTGTAACCCTCACAAGAATCCTAAGGGTCAAGAAGTATAATGAGAATAATAATGAGTCAAAGAGATGAAATAACTCAATGACTAGGTGTGACCACTTTCAAAGTATATGTTCTTTGTAACAACATTACTCAACCTTTTGGAGCTGGAGAAATGGTATACAGTGGGTGGGGAATTTTCCTTGCCATATCATCCCTCAAGCATTTTGAGGAGTAATTCCTAAGTACAGAGCCAGAAGTGACCCCTGGGCCTGGCTGGGAGTGATCCAAAAACAAACAAAAAACTGCCCAAATCCCTCATTTTTCTAACTTTTAACACTCAGGGAATGACGTCTATCCATATTATAGTCCATGGGCCCAAAGTAACATAGAAGAAACCCATCTGCACTTCTATGTTCATTCCAGCACTACTCACAATAGTCAAAATCTGGAAACAAACCCGAGTGTCCGACAACAGTTGACTGGATAAAGACACTGTGGTATATCCACAAAATGGAATACTGCACAGCAACCAGGAAAAATGAAGTCATGAAATTTGCTTATAAATGGATGGACATGGAGAATATCATACTGAGTAAAATGAGTCAAAATGAGAGAGACAGACATGGAATAACTGAAGTCATCTATGAAATATGAAAAAAGTGTCATATGAAACTCATGCCCACAGACAGTAAAAACAAGGGCCAGATGGAAGCTTGCCACAGTGGAAGGAAAGGAAAAGGAGGGAAGTTAGGATAGAGAAGGGGCCACTATGGCAATGATAGTTGGAAATCAGCATTCTATACAAGAACTGAGTGCTGAAAGTAGGTAAAGGAATATATATGATAACCTCTCAGTATCTATATTGCAAATAATAATGCCCAGAATGGGACAGAGAGAGAGAGAGAGAGAGAGAGAGAAGAAAAATGCCTGCCATAAAGGCAGGTTTGTGGTGGGGGGCAGGTGGGGAGGGTGTCGTGAGAGAAACGGGGACATTGGTGATGGTAAATGTACATTAGTGAAGAGATGGGTATTGGAACATTGACTGAAATCTGATCATGAACAACCTTGTAACTGTATATCTCATGGTGATTCAATTAAAATGTTTATCAGTCCATAGACCCACAGTTATTCCTAAGGTGGTAGATGAGTGACTTTTTTTAATATTTTAAATTATTTTTATTTAATTAAAAGACCATGGGGGTTGGAGCGATAGCACAGCAGGTAGGGTGTTTGCCTTGCACACAGCCAAACCAGGTTTGATTCCCAGCATCCTATATGGTCCCCTGAGCACCGCCAGGAGTGATTCCTGAGTGCAGAGCCAGGAGTGACCCAAAGAAAAAAAAAAGACCATGGTATACAAATTTATTGATAATTATGTTTTAGGCATATAATACTGCAACACCAGTTGACCACCAGTGTGTACTTTCTTCCACCAGTGTTCCCAGATTCTGTCCCCACCCCCACCCCTACCCCTAGCTATCACATTACAATGGCACATTACAAAGTTCCATTGTTGCAGTTTAGATCTCATGTTGTCAGTGCTGTTCATTATATATGTATATATATACATATATACATATATATATAAACAAACTAGTCCCTGGCATTCCATTTGCTCTCAACGAAATAAACATCTCTGAATGCAGCAGCTATGTGTACCTAGGTTGAGAACTCAACATGACGAACAACTTGGCGCCAAAACTGCGCAGGAGGAAGAGAGCAGCGTGGAATGCCTTCAAGAGTGTCAAAGAAGTGGTTAAGAGGACAAAGAACCTCCAGTTCCAGGGACATCCTTTCGGCTCCACTGTTCTTCCTGCACTAACATACGCCTTAGAGACCTGGGCCCTACAAAAAACAGGATGAGAACACTATTAAGGTATCCCAAAGAGGAATGGAAAGAAAGATCCATGCTAGGAGTATCATGTTTCACTCAAGTGAGAGAAGGAATCAGGAGTTCTAGCCTCTGTCGACAATCAAGAATCAGGGATGCTGTCTCTTTTGCTAAGGCATCAAAAATCAGGTGGGGCGGACACATAATGTGATTCAGAGAAGACCGCTGGACTAGAGCTGTTACCGACTGGATTCCATGGGATGTCAAAAGACCACATGGCCACCCACGGAGATGGTCAGACTTCTTCGTTAAAACCCTGAACGAACAATTTGAGGCTCTTCCCGTTCCTGGAGCAAGCAGATATCATTGGGTTACACTCGCACGTGACAGGGACAAATGGAGATGTTACTGGCGCCTGCTCAAGCAAATCGAAGATCGATGGGATGACAAGTGATACAAGTGATGTGTGTGTTTCACACACACACACACATACTACTCTCCCATATCATCACTAGAACTGAAGCTATGAACTTGTTCACCCATTACTTTCATTTCTCTTCTTCCTCCTCCCCCTGATTTCCTTCTCTGTCCTCTCTAAACTCTGGGGCTAAGGAGAATGCCTAGATGAGTTACTTAACTTTTAATACCTGCAGACCCACATCAGTCTGTGAACTAGTGGTTGAAGATCATTGTTTTATGATGTACTGACTGCCTTCAGGGATAAAATTAATATAAATGCCAGTGGATTAATATGAGTACAAGAATGAGATAAATGAGCATAAGATAACCCCAAGGGATCGCTCCAGACAGGCCAAA
Source organism: Sorex araneus (assembly GCF_027595985.1). NCBI lineage: Eukaryota > Metazoa > Chordata > Mammalia > Eulipotyphla > Soricidae > Sorex > Sorex araneus. The sequence continues at coordinate 171,332,378 of NC_073302.1, forward strand.
CAAGCTTCCCCTTCCCGGTCTTCTCCGTGAATTTACAATGTCACTGTGCCCCAGGCTCAGCCCTGTTCCTCCCGTCTTCTCCATCCACGCTCCTCCCCGTGGACATATCAAACAGCATCGACTGTACGATTTATATGCTGCTGATGGGCACACGTTCTTCTAGCCTGCCAGTCCCCCATCCAAATTGATTTTACAATCTCTTCCAGAGTCACTTTGGTAGACGGGAGGTGGTGAGGAGGCAGGAGGGCAGCACCAGGCAGAAGCCAATGCTCCAGACCCACCCTTCCCAGGCACGCCAACACAGGACATGCATGTGTCTCAGATGCAGGCTGGGCAGCCTCTGTAAAGAAAGGTCACCAATAGTCCACCAGGTTAAGAGGATGCAGGGTCCATGTCCACCACTAGTGCACTCCCAAACCCAGCTGAAAACAGGTAGGCAAGGAGGCAGAGGTCAGCTAGGGATTAGTGGGACATCCCCAGAGAGGAGCAGCCTTTGGTCTATTAGATTAGGAAGCTAGGTCTTATAGAGGAACCCTATAGGGATGAAACTAGGAGATTCCTTGACCCAAAAATGTTTTAATAAAAACATGACTTTATTTTCCATGATTTACAGTATTATTAGTGTTAGGGTTTCAAGCATGAAGTGTTGCAACCCACACCCTCCACCAAAGGGTCCATTTCCTCCACCATTGTTTCAGGATCCTCCCTGAGCCCATCCCTCCATCATCTTCCCACCACAGTAAGCTCAGTTCCATAGACCAGCTCACATATTCTCTTAATGTGGATCATTTGTTATTTTCTGACTGTGCTTCTTTCTACCACACATATGAAGAAGATCATTCTCTAAGGAATTTGGGTGGATGTTGCTCTTTTCCTTTTGTTCTGGGCCTAATCCAGCAAATTTTGGGTGGTTTTTATTTGTTTTTTATTGAATGACCATGATACACACAGTTAGAAAGTTATTCATCATTCGGTTTCAGTCATTAACATTCAGCCACTGCTCCTGGTGGTGTTTAACGTACCATCTGGTATGCCAGACTTTGAACCCAGGTCTGTCGCTTGCAAGGCAAGTGTCTTGCCCTCTGTAGTACCACTCTAGCTCCCAAAGTAATATTTTAAACATATCAACTATATTATGTCTTTTCTCACAAGGGCTGACAGGATTCTATTTACTTCTCTCTTACATTCTGACCTTCTCTCCCGCCACTATTCAGCAAACATACCAGGATCATTGTGCCACAGGGTATTTCTCTGCAGGTCTATCTTCCACTCATGGCTTAAAATTTTCACAATAGGGGAAAAAAGATACAAAGTATGGTGGGTAAGGCATGCATTTTGCAAGCAAATACCTAGACTTCGATCCGCAGATTCCATTTGCCAAAAGTGCTGCCAAAAGTGATTCCTCAGTGCAGAGCCAGAAGTAAGTCCTCAACACTACTGAGTCTAGCCCCCATACAAAAATAATTCAATAGTTCACAATAGAATTAAACTTATAGTGGTGAGCTAAATAAAGTCTATATAGATGTTGATTCTGATGCATAATTGATGCATAGTATATAATGCAAAATCACTTCAAAGTATTTGAGGATGTCCCCAAACATTTTCTTCTCAGTGTGACCTGACCTCCCTATAGAAAGTTCAGCAAACACTTCCATCATCACTTCTGCTAGTTGCTGGCTCCTTACCCAGGATTGTTGTTTTCTTTTCATAATTATTTCTACAATGTTTTAGAAGACTTCCTAAAGCTTTATTTTGCTTAATTCTAGTTACTGATGTGTTCCAAACTCATCAGTATGAGAACAATGCCTCATACTTAGGATACAGGCAATATTTATGTATTAGATATCTATTGAAAACTTTCAGCAATGAAAAGTTGATTAAAGAAAGATTTATAATGTACTTTGCTCATGATTCTAAGTGGAATAGAGCTTAGAGAAAAAGCTAGGAATATTTTTGAGAGTCATCAGGATAATTCTAATAGCTAAAATTGTGAAAATGTATGTATTGCCAAGGGAAAATCCATGAAGGCAAAAGACAACTACAAGAGAATCTCAAACGCAGAGAGAAAATAAGCCAACAAATGTCAGATGAAGAACTCTGAATCAAGAGAATGCAAATTGACAGAAGTTTTCAGAAAGGGAGTCTTCCACAGTGTCAAATACTGCAAAGGAGAGAGGAAAAAGGGAAGTGAGAGACAGTATCTGCAATTAATTATACTTAGAATGTTATTATGACCTTTAAAAGAACAGTTATTAAGGCAATTATCTCATAAAAGTTTTACTTTATATAAAAATATTCAGTTATAAATATAAAGTATTGAGTCATAAAAATAGTACAATGGAATCAGGGGAAGATTTTATTTGCTGCAGTGTTCAGAAAGCCAAACATACATAGGAAATGTTTCGTGGCATAAGCAATATTATTAAATATTAAGCAATCCAAAATCTTAAAATATTTATACTTCTTTGCAACTTCTTCATTTACTGGCCACTTTAGTATCAAAGAGAAGATAGCAAGGCAGTGTACGGACTTGAAAACTCTGAGTCTTCCCAGCCTCTGCCATTTTCTAGTGTATGGCTTTGAATACTTCAGTTCTGTCTGACTGTTTTCTCTTTGGTCAGATGTTCTAATATTTTCCTTACTTGACGTACTTATCAGAAAAAATATATGAAATTACTAAGAGACTAAGTAAACAATAAATCTCTTTATTCCACAGCCAATAGTATCTGCAGACAGTATGCTGTGTTGAGGCCTTTGCTCTTGAACTCAGCTAAGGCTTGACAAAAAATAAAGGCCAGAGCAATATGGTATGGTACTTGCCTTGTATGCAGCTGATCAAGGTTCTATTCACCCATAGTATCCCATATGGTCCCCTGAGACTGCCAGGTGGATCTTTAAGTGCAGAGCCAGCAGTAAATTCTGATCACTCTGGATGTGACCCTAAACCAAAAGTAAAATAAAATAAGTAATTAAAAACAAAAATGCTAGATAATCCAGCCATTCCTCTTTGCAGTAACTATCTGAAGAAAACAAAATAACTAATTCAAACTGGTATCTGCACACTATGTGTATTATATACAAAAGTCAAGATACACAAATAACCTACATCTCCATCAGTGAATGAAGAAATCATGGTATATGCAATCATACAGCATGGAAGGACTAAAAAATGTATACAATGGTGGTCTCCAATCCCTATTGCTTATTGATCTTACAGTGCCAGTAGAAGCAATAAAGATAATACACTGCCAGTAAATAAGCAATAATACACCTCCAATATGGCAATAAGTCATGGATGATGAATCCTCTTCCAAGACGCCCTTCTGAATTGCTGTTCTATCCCAATCAAAAAGTAGAGACAACAGAAATACATGCATACTATGAGATTTGCACAGTGGTTAAGATTTCCTACTCAATGGAAGATACAATGGAATATTTTTCATATATAAAAAAGAATAAAATCTTGCCATTTGTGGAAATGCTATTAGATCTTGTGAGCATTATTCTAACTGAAATTAGTCAGAAACAATTGTTTATGATCTCACTTATATGTGATATCTGAAAAAAAAATTAAGCTGATAGACAACAGACAATTGGTAACCACAGTGTTAAATACGGCAAAGAAGAGAGAAAAAATGGAGGTTAAAGACAGTATCTGCAATTAATTATACTTAGAACATTATTATGACCTTTAAAAGAAGAGTTATTAAGGCAATTATCTCATAAAAGTTTTAGGGGGAAGACATAAAATGGGTAAATGAGGCCAAAATAAAAAAAGAAAATAGTAAATAGGGATCTAGTGTGAAAATGTACGCAAATGTTTCACGTTTTGAAAAACTACATATTTGAAATAAAATCTGTTCAGATTCTCTGAGCTTAAGGTACTGGGAAATGTAGTTCTCAAACTTCACACTTCTCAAACTGTGTACATTATCTGACACCTTGGTAAAAATCGCAGATTTCAGAGACTCTTTTTTCCACTCTTTCCCCCAATTCTTTCACTGTCCTGAGTGTTTATACTGAGACAGTCTGAGGGTCTGAGAGCAGGGCATTCTGGTGAGTGTATTTACAAAGTCTGCCTGGCCTAAGGCAGAGTGGCAAGATGAGAAGTGTGAGACAGGGACAATGAAGATGGGGCGGGCTGGAGGGATAGTCCAGGGGCCAAGGAACTTGACTCGAATGACAGCTTCCCCAGATTTGAGCCTGGCACTGTATAGGCTCCCTCTAGCACTGCCAGGAATGGCCCCTGAGCACAGAACTAGGAGTAACCCCGGAGGCAAAAGAAAGCATGTAGAGTACCTCATCATTCTTGAAAATATTTTGACACTGGATTGATGTGTACGAGACAGAAGAGGCAGTGACTGGCGGTGAGAGGGAGCGAAGCAAAGGCAGCGCCATGACAGGCTCACAGAGAAGACAGAAGGCCTAGGTTTTGGCTTCAGAATTCCTGGAATTGAACACAGGTACCTGGAATTGAATCATGATTTCCCCGAAGTGGGATAGCCACGCTGAGGTCAACCTAAGGGTTACCAACCAGACGCAGGTAGGGAAGCCTCCCCCTCCACATAACCATAATCCCATGTAACTTTCATGCAGCCTTTATGTAACTCCAACTTAGAACCAATCAGCTAAGTACAAGTAGTGGAAAGGCCCTCAGACTGCGGCCAAAAGGGTGCTCCTCGGAAAGTTCCTGTTATATAATTGTTATGGTATAAAAGCCCCTCACTTTTGAGACTTGGGGTCACTCGTTCCGAGAAGGCTGCCACTGTGTTGGAGAGCTGGACGAGGAGGGCCCGAGCTCGAGCTAGCCGAAAAAGACCTTTCGTTTACTGCATCACAACTTGTCTTCCTGTGATTCCTCTGGGGAGATCTTGGCCCGGTTTAACAGTAGGCTTCTGTTGGAATGTGATTTCCAGGTTCTTCAATATTTTCAAGAATGAAAATACTAACTAATAAAGATGCTCAGACTCAGATTTGAAAGTAGAATAGTTTATTGGAAAGTAGAAGAGAAAAGAAGAGAAGCTCCCCAAGTGAGGAGAAACTTATTATGAGACTAAGTTAAGGTCAAGGGAGTTTTGAAAAGACTATTTTACGGGCTCCTGGCATCCCTTATTGGTTGGTAAGTGATTACAAAAGGTACCAGGAAATTACAATGTTGTCTATCTGGTCTAAATATTTCTGGGCATTTTTGCCCCTTTGTCTCCTTGTCCGCCTAGGCTCCAGGACAGAGTTTTATGGTCCTGAAAATCTCTATGACTACTGGGGCAGGACTTGGGGAATGAAATGTGTCAGGTCAGTGAAGGAAGGGTAGGAAGGGGAAAGTTGCTTTGAAGAAGTTGGCCTCCTTTTGCACTGGTGGGGGAAACAAATCTTCCAGGCCTAATTGCCAATTATCTCAGTTTCCCTGTTAGCCTAGAGTCCAGGACACAGCTTTAAGTCCCTGTGAAGGACCAGGAATGCTGAGACAGAACCCTGTGAGTGGAATGTGTGTCAGGTTGGTTGGGGAGGGGTGGGGGGAGATGGAACATCTGGAGAGAAGAAACTGACTTTCTCACTCGCAAGGAGAAACTGGAGGCTTCTTCTTTTAGGACCTTACTCTAAATCCCTACTGGGGAAAGGTGATCCTAATAGTCTAGAAATTTCTAGAAGTTATTTTGGAAAAAAGACTTCAGAAGCTTGCAATATAGCTTAAGAGGTAGAGTACATGAGTCCATGCCTAATGTATGCAAGGATTTGCCTTTGACTCCAGCACTATATGACCTTCCAAGCACTGCTGGGGATTGTCCTATAAAGAAATTTTTTTTTAATTTAAAATTTGCTTTGTCTAAGCAGTAACAATTAAAACAGCATGGTACTGGAACAAAGGCAGAGCCGTAGACCAATGGAACAGGGTGGAATATCCCTACACACAACCCCAAATGTATGACCATCTAATCTTTGATAAGGGAGCAAGAGATGTGAAGTGGAGCAAGGAAAGCCTCTTTAACAAATGGTGCTGGCACAACTGGACAACCACATGCAAAAAAATGGGTTTAGACCTTGACCTGACACCATGCACAAAAGTCAGATCAAAATGGATTAAAGACCTCAACATTAGACCACAAACCATAAGGTACATTGAAGACAAGGTTGGCGAAACCCTCCACGATATTGAAGATAAAGGTATCTTCAAAGGTGACACGGAACTAAGCAATCTAGTAAAAACAGAGATCAACAAATGGGACTACATTAAACTAAAAAGCTTCTGCACCGCAAGAGATACAGTGACCAGAATACAAAGACTATCCACAGAATGGGAAAGGATATTTACACAATACCCATCAGATAAGGGGTTGATATCAATGGTATATAAAGCACTGGTTGAACTCTACAAGAAGAAAACATCCAACCCCATCAAAAAATGGGGCGAAGAAATGAACAGAAACTTTACCAAGGAAGAAATACGAATGGCCAAAAGGCACATGAAAAAGTGCTCTGCATCACTAATCATCAGAGAGATGCAGATCAAAACAACTTTGAGATACCACCTCACACCACAGAGACTAGCACACATCCAAAAAAACAAAAGCAACCGCTGTTGGAGAGGATGTGGGGAGAAAGGGACCCTTCTTCACTGCTGGTGGGAATGCCGACTGGTTCAGCCCTTCTGGAAAACAATTTGGACGACTCTCAAAAAATTAGATATTGAATTCCCATTTGACCCAGCAATACCACTGCTAGGAATATATCCCAGAGAGGCAAAAAAGTACAATCGAAACAACATCTGCACATGTATGTTCATCGCAGCACTGTTTACAATAGCCAGAATCTGGAAAAAACCCGAATGCCCCAGAACGGATGACTGGTTGAGGAAACTTTGGTACATCTATACAATGGAATACTATGCAGCTGTTAGAAAAAAGGAGGTCAAGAATTTTGTAGTTAAGTGGATGGGCATGAAAAGTTTCATGCTGAGTGAAATGAGTCAGAAAGAGAGAGACAGACATAGAAAGATTGCACTCATCTATGGTATTTAGAATAACAGAGTGGGAGACTAACACCCAAGAACTGTAGAAATAAGTACCAGGAGGTTGACTCCATGGCTTCGAGGCTGCCCTCACGTTCCGGGGAAAGGTCAACACAGAGAATCGATCACCAACTACATTGTAGTCGAAGGCCATGTGGGGGAAGGGAGTTGTGGGCTGAATGAGGGCTAGAGACTGAGCACAGCGGCCACTCAACACCTTTATTGCAAACCACAACAGCTAATTAGAGAGAGAAAACAGAAGGGAATGCCTTGCCACAGTGGCAGGGTGGGGTGGGGGGGAGATGGGATTGGGGAGGGTGGGAGGGACACTGGGTTTACAGGTGGTGGAGAATGGGCACTGGTGAAGGGAGGGGTTCCCAAACTTTGTATGAGGGAAGTATAAGCACAAAAGTGTATAAATCTGTAACTGTACCCTCACGGTGATTCTCTAATTAAAAATAAATAAATAAAAAAAAAAAAAAATAAATATAAAAAAAAAAAAAAAAAAAAATTTGCTTTGTCAGAAAGTAGGCGACTAATACCACTAATCATTTTATACATTCAAAATTGAAATAGATATTGTATCATTGATGATCAAATTAGCATAATAAGATATGGGGCCTTTTTTATTTTTATTTTTTTATTGAATCATCATGTGGAAAATTACAATGCTTTCAGGCTTAAGTCTCAGTTATACAATGCTGAAACAACCATTTCTTCACCGGTGCCCATATCCCACCACCAAAAAAAAATAATAATAATACACCTCCCATCCCACCCCCCCCACCGGCCTTATAACTGATAAATTTCACTTCACTTTCTATTTACTTTGGTTACATTCAATATTTCAACACAAACCTCACTATTATTATTAGGAGTACCCCACTAGAATCAGACCTGCTGTGAAGGGATATAAGGTCGCGCAGCCGCGCGGTTTTGGATTTCTGTACTTTAGCAACTAAGTCCAGGGAGATTTCTTCCAGATATTGGATCATTGCAAGCTTGTAAATCCCATCTGTGGTCGTCATAATATGACGGTCACCATGCCCTTCACCCCCCGCAAGGAAAAGGCGAGAGAAAGAAATACCTTTCCACTCCTGGGAGGGCATGGGGCCGAGGCTTAGTTCTCAGGCTGGAGACATTCTGCGAGGAGCTGTATGGGGCCATTTTAAACCCAGACATTAACCCTTCCCACTCTTTGATTGCAAAATTAGTGAGCATGAAAGCAGATTATCTATATGAAGCAAGCACATAATTCCTTTTCCTTGCACACAAGGAAAACCTCTTCCAGGTCTCCCTCTGACTGCTTCTATCTTTGGCATCACAGTCTCCAAACTGCCTCTGTTCAAAGATTATCACTAATCATACTGTCCTTCACTGATTTCACACACTGGAGACAAGCCCTAACAATAACTGTTTTTTCACCTGAAATAAATCTTCTTCTAGTAAGGCCTATCATCTTTTTAAGTGCAAGATTATACTTTTCCCATATTTAATTTATAGCCATTTTATCATTGTATGTACCCACACTGCAACAATATTGAATGTAACTAAAAACTATGAACCAAATCCATGTAGAGTTTAAAACTAAACCCATATTCCCTTGCTGAAGAATTTCCTAACAGTAAAAATTTTCTAATAATCTTCATCCCCTGTGAAACCTTTCCTGTGTTTGTTACTATATATGATCAAGAAATTTCAAATAAATCTCAAAGAATAGAAATAAGTCATAGATTTCTCTGGTATCTATTTATTGCACCGATGTTGACTCTATAACCTTCAAATGACCAAGCTCAAATAAGTAGTGTGTGTTACTTTCCCCTTGAGAACCAGTCCCAAGAGTTCTATGAAACTTTATTCCTTGACTTCTTCTTCTGCAAAACTAGTATTCCACTTTGTATCCAGCTTTACACTTTGAAAGAGGAAGCATCCTACCCAAAGGCATACATATACCTATTTTATTCCCAGTTGCTAAAGATCAATCAAGTTGTTTTCGCTTTTTAGGCATCATAAAAATGTTCAAGCACATCAATCAAGATTAAATGTACCAGATAATATATTATATTTCATACATAATATATGTATGTATGTCTATACATTTTCCCCTTATTCCAATGATCCATAGCCACATTCTCTTGCTTGCACATCTGTAGTTGTGGTGCTTGCACACACCTGCTTGTGTACAATACACACTCTGTTATGGAGCTAAGGGGTCCCCAGTGGTAGAATCACAGAGGCTGCCTAGTGGTAGAATTGCATGCGGGTGACACTGGGAATCTAATGTATGGCCCCACACTTTCAAGGCAGGTGCTGTTCATTCTGTCCAGATAATATTTTAAATTGTGAGTTTTATCATTTTTTCACCAAATGTGTGTGTCACATGTGTTTTTTGACAGAAGGAACATGTGCTATAAACTACATTAATATTGTAAATAAAAATACATGCACCAAATGCCATTCCTATTAAAATTAATTTCTGGCTGTACTGTACATGCTAGTTAAAATTTTTATTTAGTGGCCAGAATAATAGTACAGTGGTTAGGGTGCATGCCTTGCACAGGACCCACCTGGGTTCAATCTTGACCCACATGGTACCCTGAGCCCCAACAGCAGTGATCCCTGAGCACAAAGCCAGGATTGAGCCCTGGGAACAGCAGGTTGTGGCTCAGAAACAAACTGACAAACAGAACAGAATTCTTAATACCTCAGCAAGGTATTTTAACCCAATTAAAGGATTTCAGATGAATAAGCTATATATCACCACAAAATTGCCATTAATTCCATACTAACTGAATTTTGTTCAAATTAAGTGTGTGAAGAAAATGACCCACAGCTTCTAATATATATCTGTCTGTAATATCATTAGTTCCCTTAAGGTTTGTTTTTATCTTTAATAAATTAGCATCCATTTCCTTTTAAGAAGCCAGTTTATCTTCTGAGTGGCCTAAGAAGCTCAAGGTTGGTGAAATAGTTTAGCATCTTCTAATGCTAGTGAAAAATAGAGGGGGGGAGTAGTGTGGCTGGGCTAGGGGTGGGGAGGGGGTGTCAAAATGAGAACTTCAGAGGGTAAAGCATTAGAGAAAGGGAAAAGAGTCAAAAAGAAACACCAGCCATTTAGGCACTGTTCAACCATAAGTCAATCAGCATTATGGAAGACTAACCAATCAGCCTGAGACAAAAGTCTCAACCAGCATTCTCTGTGGTTTGCTTCAGGTTCACGCAAACAGTATTGTCAATTAACCCACCAAAACCTGTCTCAGGCATCCCTGAATCCTGCATGCCCACACGTTGACCATTTGTACCAGCTTGAGTTTCCTGGTATTTTTTCATTGCAAACTGTTCCTTTTTACTTTCATTTTTATTTCTGTCTCCTCTGAGTGGCCTTGTTTTCCATCTGCTTTAGGGTCAATACCTATTCTTTCCATGAAATTTTAAATACAAGGTCTTCTCTGTACTTAACATGAAAAATGACTCTGTGAGATTGTTTAATTTCTAGTCTTTGTCTCCAAAGGCCGCCTTGTACTATTTATGTTCTAAATGTTATGATCTAAAACATTCTGTGAGATTTTAAGTTCCAGAAGGGTCAGAATGATATCTATTTTTTATCACCATGCTGTAGATGTTGATGGAACAATGGCTCAACATTTAGATTCTTGGGTTACACTTTGTTGTTATAATGGAGAGGTAAAAGAAAATCATGAACAAAACTGGTTTAACTGATGATAATAGTATCTTCAAAGAACTATTGGAAAGATTCAATGAGATAATCTATGCAAAATATTTATCAAATAACTTCTGAAAAATAAAATTAATATCCCACAATTAAATATTCAATTATATGTTAGATGTAGGCTAAGTAATTTAGCGAGTTTATACTGGGCAGCAGGGATGTGACTCAGAGATAGAGTCTTGCAAGCATGAGACTGTAAGTTAACCCCTCTAACATCACACGTATAGCTGAGTGCAATCCTGGCAGGACTGCCGTTGCATTCTCCAGGCCACAAGTGTGACTGTGATCCCCAGTGCCACAAATGTGCCATCTCCAGCACACCATAGTCAAGTGTCTACAAGAACTGCAGCTAAAACTGTACAAGTCCCAGTAAGCATCATGATTTAATGTCTGAGCATTACAACCAAATGTGTGTGCCCTGCGGAGCACTGCAACCAAAGTATGCAGGAGACCCACAACTAAAGTGTGTGACCTCTGGTCAGCACTGCTCTTACCAGTGCCTGGCAACCAAGTGTGTGAGCACTATAACAGGGGTGATACCCCAGACAACAAAGTGAGGGATGGAGTGGGGTGGGGGAACTAACAAAGGGAAAGAACTAAATAAAGCAAAAATGAATTTTTCAAGAGTTTGTGTTGGATAATTTAGTCTTTTTGTTACAAATAAAATAGGTTGACATTATAAATAAACCTCAGAGCACATTCCTTGATTGATTACACTGCCAGTCTACTTATTAGTGAATTTTCCGTTCCAATATTTCAGTCCTTTTCACTTTTCTTTATTCAGCCAAAGAACACAAAACACCAACATGAGATGATCTTTCATGGTTACTGTTTTGCTGTGTTTCATAATACGTGATATGCCAGGAAGAAAAAGTTTATACTCGTGACTCTGATTCATGAGTTCTTACTTTTCATGAGTCCCTATTCTGATTCATGAGTTCAATCAATTTTGTATTTCTTTGGGACTTTCTAAAGTATTTCCTGTTAAAATTGCCTGTGAAGGGACTAGGGCTGTAGTACAGTGGCTGGGGCACTTGCCTTGCACCCTGCATATCTGGGTTCTATGCTGGCACTCCATATGGTGCCCTGAGCACTGTCGGGTGTTAAAATTCAGCATCAGCTTCTCACCTCCACACCCCATTCCCTAAACACAGAGTTTTGATCACTTTTCCTATCAATCTTAGAAATCCTTTAACTTTTCTTAGTGTATTGCTAATTTCTTGCTGACTGAATATATATTCATATTCATATATATAAATATAAATGTTCATATATATGAATGTTCATGGAAACTCTTTAAAGTAAGTTTATAGATAGGCTAATTTACTTATTTTTCTAATCAACCAATGAGTACTTGAATTTTATTTCATACACCATCACTCAGTGTAATGGCCTGAGTTACGTCTATTTTGGGTATTCATGCTTAGTTTGCCTTTTTTTCTACCTCCCAGATGGGCTTCAAAACAGTCACTTTCTATGCACATGCAGACTAAGTAAGGAATAATTACGATATTCACTTGGAAAACACATCATTTTATATATGAGTGGAATTTTAAAAGAGTTATAATGGAATTGCTATCCAGACAATCCTATGGACCATCTGAGAGTGACATTCATATTTATGAAGAATTTTTGTAAAATATTTACATAAGCCAATATGTCCAACACATATTTGTCACCACCATGCTCTAATGAGACTGTTATCTACAAAAGGCTGCCATCAGTCATCCATAGCCTCTTGTTTCAACCACAGCATGTTACATAGTAACCACACACACTGCACCCAACCTATTGCATAGGTGGTCTGCTATATGTGTGAGATAAACTCAGTGGCTGGTGATCTTTTCACATAGACAATAAATCTACTTTTGTCTAATAAGTATACTTTGTTAATTTAAGAACTGTGTGGCTATTAAACTGATTCTATGTTCAGCTTTTCATTGACTCCTCGCGGAAATTCCTAGACACCAGGAAATTGTTCTGATGAAAGTATCCTACAGCAGTGAACAATTGGGCAAGAAATCTTGCAAGCTGAGAAGGAAAAAAGATTCCGCAGTTCCGGGTCTCCTCCAGCCTGGGACATCAAGCCAGAGTATGAGACTAATCCAATTGCCAGCCTTTAATGCTGTCCACTCAGAGTGGGGCAGTGAGCAACTCTGGAGGAGATGGACTTTGGGGTCAGACAAGAAGACCTCAATACTCTTCCCTGTCACCCACTAACATGATTGAAAAGTTCCTAGACTCTCGCCTTCGGGAGTTATCTTTTTTATTTTATTAGCTAAATAAAAATGATTTTCACTTCTGAGAGAAGTACAGCACCTTAACAATATTTCTGAGAATTTTACAAAGTGAGACATCCATGGCTTTTTATTCCTTCTTGCTCTAAATTTTTGCCACAAGTTTCTCAATTTCTATGCCTATCTTCTCTATTTTATGTATCTGTTCTCCTTTCTCTTTCTCACTCCACTCTAAACATGTCATATAATGAAAATTTTTCAATGCCATATTGTTAAGTATAACAAGGTTTTATTAAGTTTTGGCTCTAGCATAGTTTGCAAAACACTAAGAAAAATAAACAAACATTGAATTTCATGTAGATCTCACTGTTCTTAAGAAATGTTTGACAATTTCCTAACAGGTGGATTATTTTCCCCTCAGATTCTAACATGCTACCAGTTTCTTGGCCATATTTGCTCTCCATGCACTCTCTCCATTCTACTTATCTCTCTATCTTCCAAAAATCCTAACTTCCTCTCAAAGCACTAATCTACAAACTAAATGTTTTCACTACTTTGTTTTGCAGAGTAATGGTTTCTCAAGCTCCAATGTGGCTTGTTGTTATTTCCTCTATATTGCTAAAAACAGACCCATTTCATTCTGAAATGTCAGTGCAATGATTAATGTCATATTCTAATGACACTTCATTTGCATGACAATATTCACACAAATGGGCTGTTTAATTATCTGAGGCCCAGTTTATTCTCCACATCATATATTTATTATTAAACCTAAATGTAATAGCCAGAACAGCCACAATACTCTTCAAGTGGCAACTGCTACTCTTCTTAATCATAAGAAACTTCCACTGGCAAGGGGCAATGAATAAACACCATTTGTGCCACGTGTGTAGTATGAACCATATAACTGTCCTGAGCCAGTAACTGCTGTGAACAAGGAAAGGACAGTGCACTTGGGCACTGCATTCCCTGCCCCCTTGGATGCTACATTTCCTGGCAAATATTTTATTTGAAATATTAAGCCAATTCTCACATCCAAGAACTAAAAATATCACCACCATCACCACCCAACAGCAAGAGAGGGCGTTCTATCTTGCTTCTGTTATTTACTTTTTCCTCTCAGAAAAGAGAACAGAGCTGGACAGAGGCCCAGCTATGTGCTACACGCTTTTGCAATCTATTGCCTGCTATCATGTATCTGCTCTGAGAAAAAACTGCAGTTATCATTTTACATGGATTTTAATTTCCCTGTGAAACAAAGTTGCTTTATAGATTGGCAAATGAATTAATGTCAGTTAATGTCAATGAAAAAGAAGCCAGATTTAGAATACCAAGGGATGGACCTGAAACAGCTTCCATCAGCCAATTCTTATTCCCAGGTTATCCCGATTCCAAAGTAACCGAAGTCAAGGTATTCTTCCTTCCCCCCCACCACCCCCCTTTCTCTCTCTCTGATCCTTTACTCACACTCTAAGATGTTCATCTAGAAATGAAGTGCCCTAAATGCTTTTTGGCTTCATGGTACCTAAAATACACACCAACTATTCATCAGGCTCTGTGCTAAGTGCTTTACTTTCATCATATCAATTACTTTTCCAGAAACACAACAAGATATATATTATACACACTTGAAAGGCAGGAAACTGTAGATCCAGACCTGTAGAAATCTACTCATGTTTTTAGCCACAAAAATTCTTCCTACACGACACATGTCATCAGCCAAAGACTTTTACTTAGATCCAAATTGGGGGCTCAAGTGACAGCACAGCAGGTAGGGTATTTGTCTTGCACAGGGCCAACCCGGGTTCAATCCCCAGCATCCCATCAGGTCCCCCAAGCACCGCCAGGAGTGATTCCCAAGTGCAAAGTCAGGAGTAACCCCTGTGCATCACCGGGTATGACTGAAAAAGGAAAAGAAAATACATTACTTAGACTCAAATAATGCTTGGTGTGAAATGACTTAGAATCTGAATTATTTTCAAATAACAGTTATTTCTAACAAACTGAGGACTTGTGGCATTCCTGTGGACAGCTGAAATGATCCACCTTTTTGGCTAATTAGATAAAGCACGTTGAGTTTTAGACACTTAATGTATTTAGAGCCCTAGACTCACCTCAGCAATGGCATTATAATTCTCAGCCCGTGTTCTTTCTGTTTTTTGCCTACATTAGGAAACCTTTTAGTGTGCTAATTCTTTACTCCCATTATGGTATTTTCCTTAAAAGCTGCCTTTAACTCAAAGAAATGCCTCTGCTGAGCAGGAAAGGCACCATTCAAACTGACCCCAATCTACTCTGTCTCAGCTTCCACTCGCTTTCCTCCCTAGATGACTCTTAGTCAAGTGCAGTCAATCACTTCTGATGTCTTTATATAGATTCCTTGAGCCTCTATTCTAAATTTGAAATGCCTTAGTTCAGGGTGTAGGTGAGAATAAATTCATTTGCAATTAAAAAATAATAGTAATAGAAAAAAATTACCACAATGAAATAGCACTTCATGCTTACTAGAATTGTTTAAAAGTAATTAAATATAAAATAACCAAGGCTGCGGCGGGGCAATTGTGCAACAGGTAAGACACTTGCCTTGCATGCAGTCAACCAGTGTCCCATCCCAGCACCCGATATGGTATTACAAGCTTGTCAGGAGTGATCCCTGAGTGCAGTCAGGAGTAAGTGCTGAGAACATCTGGATGTGGCTCAAAAACAAAAACAAACACAACATGTTTTTTATCTCAATACTCAAAGGTATTGAGATACTGGAATGCACACATGCTGCCAGATAATATAAAATTAATGCCACCACAGACACAGTTTGATCATTTCTTAATAGGCAAACCAGAGGGCCCAGGGCAAAAGGCCCAGGGATGTGGTTGAGTGGTAGGCCACTAACAGGTGTGAGGCCACAAATTCTATCTCATCATAAAAAGTCACTCTCTCTGAAGAGAAAGTGTGATTATTAAAATAATGGAATAAAGAAACAAAAGCTAATTTTGGGGGTGATTTAATGAAATTAGAACACTGACAACTGAAAAGGGCAGATATTATTGAGAGAGAAAATATATCCACTCCTCCAATCATTAGAAACAATGGTCTGCATACAAATTGTAGAATTTGTCTGTGGTCATTTATTAAGAAATATTACATTACTCCTGGGTCATTATAGATACTAAGTTGAAGTAGAGATGCCCAAAAAACCTGTTTTATAATTTCATGTTTGGCACTTTTCCACTTTCTGTCTTTGGACACCAGTTCTGACTTCTCAGTTTTATTCATTCAAATATTATTTGAGAACCTGTTGACAGGCAAGATAGAGCATATTTAAAAAATAATAGAAACAGCACAGCAGTGACTTTTGAAGTTGGAAGTGTCCAGTTAAAAATCATTCCCCTGTTTCCTTCTAGCTTGGAAAAGCAATCCCTCTCTCTCTTTTGAAAAAAATGTATTTATTTTTATTTGGAAGAGGCCTTTAGGCAATCTCCAACAGTGCTCAGGGGCTACTTGTGGCTCGGAACTTGTGGGTCACTCCCAGTAGTGGTCCAGAGTTGATGTACTGCTGAAGATCAAACCGGGGGTTCCCACATGCAAGTCAGCTCTCCCGCCCTTTGGACTATCTTCCCAACTTAGAAATGAATCTCTTTGTCTTGGTCTCTCCCTCATGTTACAAAGCAGAAATAATTTCTTTTTATATCTTTTTATTAGAAGGGTGCCACACCTTCAAGAGTTACTCCTGGCAGTGCTTGGGGGATCATAAAAGATGCCAGGGATCTAACCCAGGTTGATTTCATGCAAGGCAGAGGGCCTAGCATCCGTACTGCCTCTCTGGCTCATTTTGAAGTCCTTTTTGTCAATTTCGTGAGGCTGCTCTAAAGATTCAAACAAAATAGGGATTGGTGAGGTCAATTGTGAATGAGTGATACAGAAAATAGTGACAGTGACAACGGTGGTGATGTTGGTGAGAAAAGCAATCTCAGAGCCTCTGCCCCAGCAGAAATGACAATTTATTCACTTTCCATTAAGAGCATAAATCCCACTCGTCCTGTCCCCACTTCAGTCAGAGAAATTTTGCTTCCCAAATAAACAAACTTATGTAAGATAGAGTAGGGCAAGATCTGCTGTATGGACAGTAATTAACAAAGAGATAAGTTACAAAAATGGGGCCAGAGACATAGCTGAAAGGGGTGGAGCTTGTGTTTTGCATGCAGGAGCCCCAGGTTCTGTCTCTAGCACAGCATGGTCCTCTCAGCACAGAGCTGGGAGTCACCCCCACGTGCCAAAAAATATGTACATATATGAAACCTGAAATATTCATTTATGTTTTTACTTTATTCCAACCACTACTGAACTAATTCATCCTCTTTTCAATTAATGTTCATTTGAAATTTCCTGTATAATTCACAACACTTTATTTATATTGATTTTGGGGTCACACCCGGCTGTGTTCGGGACTTTCTCTTCTGGCTCTGCACTCAGAGCTCACTCTTGGCTGTGCTTGAAGGGCCATACTGGGGGCTTGAGGTCAAACTCAGGTTCACAGCATGCAAGGCAAGCAGTTATACCCTACCAGTTATACCACATCCAGTCCCACTGTTACATTTTTTGATGTTTACCCTCATCTCCTATAAATTTGAAAAGTCTATCATTAGAAATAGATGAATGATACTTTCTCTGAGGTCATGAAATTGTGTGGTCTCTGACATGAGAGTTGTCTTACAGAAACTGATTCTAAGGGACAATGTGCTAATGTTTAAAAATTTAGCTGTAAAGATTTTCAGTTTGTTGTTTATGAGATCATAAAACTGTAAACAAGAACACCCCATCCACACCTGAGCCACCCTCCAGCACCACTCCCAGTTTTCTCCCTCTCCCAGGTCAGTAATCAAACCTGGGATAAGACTTCCCCCGCACCCATCCCTCAAGTGTCTCCTTGGACCCTGAGCCACCCCACCTCCCCGAGCACCATCCCATCCGCCCCTGAACCACGCTCTAAGCTCTGCTCCTGATTTTCTCCCTTTCCCAGGTTTCTGCCCCCGCACTTAGCACCCCACCTACATCTTGGTGGTGGGCATGGCCTCTGCCAAAGTGGGCGTGGCCTATTTGGGGGCCAGCAGCTGCTCAGGTGGCTGCAGTTATTTTCCCCTTTCCTGGCACTCCAAAATCACATCTTCATTTTGATTACCTAATTCTATGGAGATTATCCTGGCCATCTCAAACACCTTAAGACAATAGTCCAGTAGAGTATTACTATTGCACCATAATACTGGTATCACTAGAAGCTCTACAACGCAATGTAAAAAAAACACATTCTCCTAAGTGTCACTAGAGACCTCACCTAAGCCGCTGAGGAGCACTTGAGAGGGAGAGGGCAATACTGATAGTGAACTGGAAGGTCCCACTACTACACTACCACAAAAACATGAAGAAACAATGAAAATCCCCACCACAAGGAGAAGATGATGAAAAGGGTCCAGGCGCTTCAAAAAGCATCACCCACAAATATGATCTCTTTGATAAAAAATTCAGAGATGAAATATTGAAGATGTTCAATGAACTCAAAGAAATGGCTCAACAGACATCCAGGAAATTAAAGGAGAACATGAAATAAACAATTGAATGAACAGCCAAGAAAATACAGGAAGAAATGAGAGCAGAAACTAAAAATCTACAAAATGAAGTGTCACAAATTAAGGATTCTGTAGATGAAATTAAAACCCAGTGGGTGTCCTCGATAGTAGAATGGCCACAGCCAAAGACAGAATTAGTGAGCTTTAAGATGAGCTGCAGGAAGCTTATAGGCAACAAGACATGGGAAAAGACCTCAATATAGCTGGTAGGTGAATTAGAGACCTAGGGGATGATTTCAAGAGGAACAACATTAGGATCACAGGAGTACCAGAAGGACAGGGAGACAACCCCAATGAAAAAGCCACAGTTAAAAGTATCATTGCTAAAAAGTTCCCAGAGCTGGAGAATTCAGGCATCCAGATCCAAGGAGCCTGAAGAGCGCCAGCTAAAAGAGACCCTAGTAAAAAGACTCCAAGATATATCATAGTCATAATCATAGATGCCACAGATAGAGACACAATACTGCAAGCAGCAAGGTCAAAGAAGGAAATCACATACAAAGGAGCACCCCTTAGATTTATAGCAAACCTGTCAGAGGAAACCCTCCAAGCCCAAAGACAATGGAAGGTGGGGAGGATATAGTGAAAAAACTCAATGAAATGAATGCCTCACCAAGAATACTCTAACCAACTAAAGTCTCACTCAAACTTGAAGAAACGATGCACTATTTCATGGACGAACAACAGTTCAGGAACTTCAAAACCAAACTTAAAAGATGGACAAAAGGGGGGGAAAGACGGACAAAAGGGGCTACTGTAAGACAAGAAAAAAAAAGCTACAAGAACAACAAACCCTTACAGAAAGATGACACAAAAACCATGACAATAATCTCCCTCAATGTCAATGGTCTAAATGCACTAATTAAGAGACACAGAGTGGCAAAACAGATTAGGAAACTAAACCCAACATTCTGCTGCCTACAAGAAACACATTCAGTACAAACACAGACTCAAAGTCAAAGGATGAAAGCAATCCTGCAGGCAAACAACTCTCTCAAAAAAGCTGGGGTGGCCATACTAGTATCGGACAACGTAGATTTCAGGTTGAAAAAGATTAAAAGGGACAGCGAAGGCCAATTCTTACTAGTCAAGGGATATGTATAGCAGGAAGAAATCACACTCCTAAACATGTATGTACCTAATGAGAGACCAGAACTAAATACTTAAAATAACTGCTAACAGATTTTAACAAGGACATTGCTAACAACGCAATAGCAGTTGGAGATTTCAACACTGCCCAACCACCTTTCGATAGATCTACAAGATTAAAACTCAGCAAGGAAACACTGGTATTGAAGGAAGAGATAGAGGAGAGAGTGCTAATAAATCTATCCAGGGCTTTGCATCTCCAAAAAAAGAATACACATTTTTTTTTCCAGTGCACACAGAACATTTTCCAAAATAGACTATTGCTGGGTCACAAAATATATCTCAATAGAACCAGGAATATAGAAATTGTATAAACTTCCTTTGGAGACCACAATTCACTGAAGATAGAAATCAACCACACACAGACTTTGGTGGGAATGCTGAATGGCTCAGCCCTTTTGGAAAATAGTATGGACACTTCTCAAAAAATTAGAAATTGAGCTCCCATTTGACCCAGCAATGCTACTTCTGGGAATCTGTCCTAGAGATGCAAAAAAGTATAGTAGAAATGACAGCTGCACTTACATGTTCATTGCAGCACTGTTTACAATAGACAAAATCTGGGAAAAACCCAAGAACAGATGAGTGGTTAAAGAAACTTTGGTACATCTGCACAATGGAATACTATGTAGCTGTTAGAAAAGATGAAGTCATGAAATTTGCATATAGGTGGAGCAACATGGAAAGTATCATATTAAGTGAAATGAGTCAGAAAGAGAGGGACAGACATAGAAAGATTGCACTCATTTGTGGAATATAAAGTAACAGAATGGGAGACTAACACCCAAGAACAGCAGAGATAAGTACCAAGAGGATTACTCCACAGCTTAGACGCCAGCCTCGAATGCTGGGGGAAAAGACAGCTCAGAAACAAAAGGGACCACCAAGTAAAGGGTGCTAGGAGGGCACACTCGGGATGGGAGAGGCGGACTAAAAGTAGACTGTAGACCAAACATGATGGCCACTTAATACCTCTACTGTAAACCACAACACCCAAAAGGAAAGAGAGAGCAAAAGGGAATGCCCTGCCACAGAGGCGGGGTGGGGTGGGGGTGGGGTAATGGGGTGGGGGTGGTGGGAGAGATGTGGGGACCATTGGTGGTGGAAGATGGGCACTGGTGGAGAGATGGGTACTCAATTATTGTAGAACTGAAACACAAGCATGAAAGTTTGTAAGTCTGTAACGATACCCCCACGGTGATTCACTAATAAAAATTTTTTTAACTGTAAACAATATTCATGTAAATGATTATATAATTATGGTATTTAGGATATTCAAAGGGATTTTATTACTGTTCTATATTACCTACAATAAACATATACTTGCTTTATCATAATAAAATACACAATAAATCTTAATTTGTGTAAATAAATTGATGATTATATTGGTTACTATAATTAACTTTTACAGGACTGGGGAGATGATATGGAGGTTAAGACTCCTGTCTTGCATGGCCAACCCCAGTTTGACCCCTAGCACCATATGGTCCCCTAAGCACCACCAGGAATGACCCTTAAGCATAGAGCCAGGAGTAACTCTTGAGCACCGCTGGGTCTCCTGAATTCCCACTAAAATATCAGAAAAAAATATTTTAAGGCATAAACCTGTATGAATACAGGGAAAGGGGTAAGTAATAGCCACAAACATTCAGAAATCATGTGAGTGTTGACAAGAGAATCAAGATTAAAGAGAAGCTGAATCCTCAATGGGGATAGAGAAAGCAACTGAATTTACATCACAAATCTTCCAATGACTCAGCAATTATCAGCAAAAAAAAAGATCAAGAGAACTTTAACAAAGAAGGCCAAACTTAGGGGGCAGGGCGAGACTCAGCAGGTAGTACCTACCTAGAACCTGTGAGACCCTAGATTCTACCCTATGCAGGAAAGAGAGAGAGGAGGGGATAGAAGGATGGAAAGAAGGACAGAAGGAAGAAAGATTTCCTTCCCCTGTCCTACCAGTAGGCTGAAAATAGAGTGCCTGGAGAAGGTAAACCAGTGTCTCTGAACTGGAGGTCACCTGGTCAGCTAAGTTATCATCGGAAACAAGCAAAGAGTGAATGCATATAAACTGAATTCTTGGAGCTCTCCAAACTGATTTTTTTAAATTGGGTTCATGGAAAAGCAGTAGGCAGGAGACCGGAAAATATTCTGAAGACTGAAATATCTGCTAATTTTCCCCAGTGAAACAGCCTAGCAAGTGGTGGTCAGGGTGGGAGAGTGTAGCCCCCTATCTAAAAGTGTCATTCTCAGGCTGTGGTTTTCTAAATAATCAGAGTGTTAGAGACCCACCGTTAAATATATCACACAACCAGGCAAACCCAGACCATAGAGGGACTTGTCCAAAACCAATGCTATAAACCAGAACAGTGGAGAGAAAGATGTCACTGGTAAAACTCAAGGTTCCCAGCAAAATAAAATTTCCCAGAACAACTCCTTCCCTAGCAAATCTTACGCTCACTAATTTGCCCTGTATTCCATCACAATGCAGTGGTCTGTGGCTTGGCTATAAAATCATAGCACATTACCACACCTGGTTTTTATTTACAATGAATCCAACCACTGGTTCTCTACACACCCACTTCCCTTGTGGTTATTGAATCAACTTTCTCAGAATATTGTTAAAGTGAAAACCCTGGCAGAGCAAGATGAACAGAGAGATGATTTTATTCTGCTACTTTCTCTCAGCTATGGGGAGAAAGCACAGAGCAAATCTGCATGCCTCCCTCCTGGTCTCCCCCAGACACTGAATTAAGGCTCCTGAGACCTTAAGAAAGATACCCTCAACCTGTCAAACTAGCAAGAAGTTTTTTTCTAAGATTTATACCAAAGATGGGGCTGGAGCAATAGCACAGCTGGTAGGGCGTTTGCCTTGCATGCAGCTCATCCGGGTTCGATTCCCAGCATCCCATATGGTCCCCTGAGCACTGCCAGGAGTAATTCCTGAGTGCATGAGCCAGGAGTAACCCCTGTACAACTCGAGGTGTGACCCAAAAAGCAAAAAAAAAAATAATTATACCAAAGAGATAGCACAGTGGATAGGAAGCTGACCCAGATTTCATCCCTGGCACTGTATTAGCCCTAAGCAGAGTCAGGATTAAGCTCAGAATACCACTGGGTGTGGCTTCACAACCAAACTGATAAAGTATAAAGATTTACATCATCAAAGGGGCAGAGAAAGATCTACAATGAGTTTTCTTAAGAAAATAGTCTAGGAAAAGGGAGAATAGGTGTATAAATTCTTGCAGAGGTCATGTAAAAACAGTCAAACTAAAGGCTGCCTTGGTAAAGACAAGTGTGGAGAGGTAGCAGCACTTTTACGAACACTATAGGGACTTCATCTCACAGTGGTAGGTGACCCAAGATGCTTCAGCCTGCAGTGACATGCTACTGGCTCAGAGATGTGCCAGCTGGGCCACAGTTGAAGGTGCAGTAGGCAGGCATGTAAGTGTGGGGGGTTGAATTCAGAGCCTCTCACATGATGTACTTGTGCTCCCCACTTGAGCCATATCCTGGTCCAGCAAACTAATTCCCATTTTCATTTTTCCCAAATATCTATCAAATTATTCTAGTTTAATGAAATTTCCTTCAAAATGGAATTTTTGTTTGCCTTGCACGCAGCTGACCCGGATTTGATTCCTCCATCCCTTTAGGAGAGCCCAGCAAGCTACCAAGAGTATCCCGCCCGCACGGCAGAGCCTGGCAAGCTGCTTGAGGCATATTCGATATGCCAAAAACACTAACAATAAGTCTCACAATGGAGATGTTACTGGTGCCCACTTGAGCAAATAGATGAACAAAGGGACGACAGTGCTACAGGGCATTTATTTCTATTATTTATTCAAGAACGACATAAAAGTTAACCTCATGTACAGCTAATAACAAAAAGCAAAAAACACAGTCTTCCTGGGCCACAGTGAATTCTGTACTGATTGAAATGTCTGACCTTTCACCCTCTGCATTCCCCCCAGAAGTCACCATGAGTTTAACCACTGACTTCCATTAGTGGTGTTGGCAACAAAGAGGGAAATATTATTCTGAAGGGGAATCAGATAATGTCCTTTTACTATAGTTATTCAAAACTCCTTCAAGGCAGATACTAATAGAATGTAAAAGCCAGATCAAAGAGAAAATTCAATTAAGAAATTAAAGGAAAAATCTCTCTTCTCGCAAGCTGTCAACAGTCCCTAGTTTCTTTTTTCTCCCTTGCAGCTCCTTAATTATCCAATTCTATTACCTCCACCTGGCTCCTTAATTCACTTACCTCCTAAATTACAAAATTTAGATCAATACACCAATTTGTCTTCTCTCCCATAACCGCTGCAAAGTTGAATACTATTGTTGAAACCTCAGAAACTTAACAACTGACAATATTACACATACAAAGTTTTTAAGGACAGAATAAATACCCCACAAAAATGCTCTTATATCAACCACCAAAATCTGGTAAGCAGGAATTTTGTGGCTATGATTCAATTAAAAACTTTGAAATTGGGAAATTATCCAGGATTGTCCAAATAGATCCAATGGTTAAGATGAAGAGATGAACAATGGGAGCAGAGCAACAGAGCAATGATCTTTGAGGGTGCAGAAAAGGGTAGTGAGCTGTGCAGATATCCTCTAGCCAAAAAGGCAAGGATGCAAATTCTATCTGTTTCCCCAGGAAGAAACATAGTCCTGCAGACACCTTGGATCTAGTCTTATACATCTCATTTCAGACTCCTCATTTCCAAAAGATAATAAAAATGACTTTCACAGGAGGTAAAGGGACAGGTCCCAGAGCTGTGAGACCAGCAAGACCTTTCAGAAACTCAGTGATCATTGGGATCAAGGAGACACCGCTCATCCACCAGGAGATCAGCAATTTCCATAGAAACTGAGTCTCACCTTGACGGTGCTGCTCCTTAAGACCAAACAAGGCCAGGCCATCCTGACACCTCAACAGCTCTGATGGAATCTCACTACAAAACAGCAAGAAACAGCAAGTGGTTGTTCCTGCTGCCCTCCCTCGAGGTCATGCATCTCAAGCCTCCACAGACGTTTACCTGTTTGGACTCATAAGGTTGACTGGAAATATCAAGGGGTAACAGTCATCCCAGAGAAGAGAAAGACCAAGATTCATCTCAAGAAAAGACAGTTCAAAACAGGAAGCAGTAGGAAGAGAGCACAAAGACAAAACTCGACAAGAACAGAGATCCATGAACTTCTCACCTAAGTCCAGTAAAGACCTGACATTGGGGGCCAGAGAGAGAGCACAGCAGAGAAAGTGCATGCCTAGTACAGAGTCAGCCTGGGTTCAAGCCTCTTTACCCCAAACGGTTCCCTGAGCCCGCTAGTACTGATACCTAAGTACAGAGCCAAGAGTAAGCCCTGAGCGCTGCTGGGGTGAGCATTCCCCACCACACACACACACACAAACTGTTTCTCATGCTTAACTTGAACATACCCTTCTTTCTTCACTACTGAGGTGGGACCAGACACAGAGAGCAGCTTCCAAAGCATCCTGAAGTTAATAGAAGTAGGCACGGAGATAGGCCTTAGGTCCTGATCCTGTTTAAGAAAAGCACTTCTAATTTTTTTTTAGATTTTTTTTTTATTGAATCACCATGAGCTAGAGTTACAAGCTTTTGTGTTTGGGTTACAATCACGATCAAACACCCATCCCTCTACCAGTGCACATTCCCCACCACCAATATCCCTGGTATACCCCCCCCTTCCCACCCTCCCCCTGCTTCTGTGGCAGATATTATTCCCCATACTCTCTCTCTACTTTTGGGCATTATGGCTTGCAACACAAACACTGCGAGGTCATCATGCTTGGTCCATTATCTACTTTCGGCACACATCTCCCATCCTGACTAATTCCTCCAGCCATCATTTTCTTAGTGATCCCTTCTCTATTCCATCTGCCTTCTCCCCTCCGCTCATGAAACATGCTTCCAGCTATGGGAAAATCCTCCTAGCCCTTGTATCTACTGTCCTTGGGTGTCAGTCTCATGTGATGTTATTCTATACTCCACAAATGAGGGCAGTCCTTCTATGTCTGTCCCTCTCTTTCTGACTCATTTCACTTAGCATGATACTTTCCATGTCTATCCATTTATAAGCAAATTTCATTATTTTTATCTATCCTAACAGCTGCATAGTATTCCATTGTGTAGATATACCAAAGTTTCTTTAATTAGTCAGCTGTTCTACGGCACTTGGGTTGTTTCCAGATTTTGTCTATTGTGAATAATGCTGTAATATATAGGCACAGATGTCATTTCTACTGTGCTTTTTTGCATCCTTGGGATATAGTCCCAGAAGTGGTATTGTGGGGTCATATGGAAGCTCAATTTCTAGTTTTTGAAGGACTGTCCATGTTGTTTTCCAGAAAGGCTGGGCCAGTCGGCTTTCCCACCAACAATGAAAGAGCAGCTCTTTTTCCCCACATCCACACCAGCACTCATTGCTTTTGTTCTTTTGAATGTATGCCAGTCTCCATGGTGTGAGATGATATCTCATTGTTGTTCTGATTTGCATCTCCCTAATGATTAGCAACGTGGAGCATCTTTTCATGTGCCTTTTGGCCATTTGTATTTCTTTTTTGAGGAAATTTCTGTTCATTTTTTCTCCCTGTTTTTTGATGGGGTTGGAGGGTTTTTTTTCTTATACAATTTTATGAGTGTCTTGTATATCCTGGATATTAATCCCTTATCAGATGGGTACTGGGTAAATATTATTTCCCATTCTGTGGGCTCTTTCTGTATTTTGGTCACTGTTTCTTTTGAAGTGCAGAAGCTTCTAAGTTTGATGTAGCCCCATTTGTTTATGTTTGCTTCTACTTGCCTGATCAGTGCTGTTTCATCCTTGAAAGTGCTTTTAGCTTCAATGTCATGGAGAGTTCTGCCTACATTTTCCTCAATGTACCTTATGGGTTCATGTCTGATATTGAGGTCTTTAATCCACTTTGATCTGACTTTTGTGCCTGGCATTAGACAGAGGTTCAGTTTTTTGCAGGTAGCTATGCAATTTTCCCAGCACCACTTGTTGAAGAGGCTTTCCTTGTTCCACTTCACATTTCTTGCTCCTTTGTCAAAGATTAAGTGGACATATATTTAAGGGTCTGTGACAGATACTTAACTCTGTTCCATTGGTCTTCAGGTCTGTTTCTAGACCAATACCACGCTGTTTTAATTACTACTGTTTTGTAGTAAAGTTTGAAGTTTGGGAAGGTGACGCCACCCATCTTCTTTTTCCCAAGGATTGCTTTAGCTATTCGTGGGGGTTTATTGTTCCATATGAATTTCAGGAGTGTTTTGTCTATTTCTTTGAAAAATGTCATGGGTATCCTGATAGGGACCGCATTAAATTTGCATAGTGCTTTGGGCAATATTGCCATTTTGATCATGTTAATTCTCCCTATCAGTGAACACGGGATGTGTCTCCATTTCCTAGTGTCCTATTTTATTTCTTGAAGTAGTGTTTTGTAATTTTCCTTGTGTAAGTCCTTCACCTCTTTGGTTAAGCTGATTCCAAGGTACTTGATTTTCTGAGGTACTATTGTGAACAGGATTTTTTTATTTTTATTTATTTATTTTTTATTTAAATTTTATTGAATCACCGTGTGGAGGGTTACAAAGTTCTCAGGATTATGTCAGTTATACAGTACTCAAACACCCTTCCCTTCACCTGTGCCCATATTCCATCACCAACCACCCCATTATACCTCCCGCCCCCTCCCGCCCCCCCAGTCCCCGCCCTTGTAAGTGATA
This sequence comes from Sorex araneus, assembly GCF_027595985.1. Lineage (NCBI taxonomy): Eukaryota > Metazoa > Chordata > Mammalia > Eulipotyphla > Soricidae > Sorex > Sorex araneus. Next base: position 171,359,878 of record NC_073302.1, read on the forward strand.
AGTTTCACTTCGTTTACGCTTTATCTTGGTTACAGTCCATGTTTCAACACATAACTCACTATTGTTGCTAGGGTTTCCCCCCAAAAAAGAGAAGACAGTCCCACTGTCAAGGAAGCATTTGATGGCTCTCCATTGCTGAGAATGTAGAGATATTAAGTCCCGCTGTTTGTTACATAACTTTTCTATTTTTTTCCCCCTCATCCCGCGCCACCGAGATCACGCCTGTTTAGTAATCACCACGCTGCCTGACAAAGGGAAAACAAACCAAAAGAGATGGTTATTTCTCGTCATCAGACGGCATGGGGCTCTGGCTTAGTTGATAGTCTGGTAGATGTCTGCAAGCAGTTTCTGGAACCAAAAGTAATACGCTGGTATCGGCCCCGGCTCAAGATTCCACCAGCGTCCCGCGTTCCAAGTACATAATAATTTATTCCCTTGTATCCCATTCCCATGCCACCAGGTCCGTGTCAGCTTAATGGACATCATACTATGGTTAACACCACGCCGCGTTTCTTCCCGAGAAAGAAGGATATTTCTTCTCAGCCGGCGTGGGGATATGGCTTAGTTCAGTCTATAGAGATGGCTACCACTTTGGTGGCCTTCAATATTTCAGCAAAAGACTTACTATTCTTGTTAGGATTTCCCACCAAAGTCCGACCCATTAAAAGGGAACCATTTCATATTGGTGATAATTAAATGACATTAGGTTGCGCGGCCATGGCAGCGGCCTCTCGGCTTTGAATTTCTGTATAAAGTCCAGGGAAAGTACAGCCAGAAATTACACGTCGCTACAAACTTTAACCCTATTATGGTCCCCCCAAAGTCCAACCCATTACAAAGGAAGCATTTCATATTGCTGATGATTAGATGACATTAGGCTGCCGAGGCTGCGCGGTTTTGGGTTTCTATATAAAGTCCAGGGGAAATTCTGCCTAAAATTCTATCGCTACAATCTTTTACCCTTCAACAATAAACTTAGTACTATTGTTTGGAGTTTCCCCCCACGTTAAGCCCTGCCAAAAAGGAACATTTACACGTTGCTGACAATCAAGAGATATTAGGTCGAGCGGCTGCTAGCGGTTTTGGATTTCTATATGAAGTCCAGGGAAAATTCCTTTGGTAATTGCATCACTCGCTGGCAGCGCCTGGGCCAGAAGCTCCGAACACACAGTTTGGAGGCATTTTGGGGGCGCCGCTCGTGTCCAAAGTGGTTCAGTTGCCTCCGGGGTCGATCTCGCGCGGGGCCGCAAAGGCAGGATTTTTTTAATGTCTCTTTCTTCACTTTCATTATTTGTATATAAGAAAGCCATGGACTCTTGGGTGTTGATTTTGTAGACTGCCACTTTACTATATTGACTTATTGTTTCTAGAAGCTTTTCTGTAGAATCTTTAGGGTTTTCTAAATATAGTATCATATCATCTTCAAATAGCGATAACTTGACCTCTTCTTTTCCCTATCTGTATGCCCTTGATATCTTTTTCTTGTCTAACTGTTATGGCCAGGACCTCCAGTACTATATTGAATAGGAGTGGTGAAAGCGGGCAACCTTGTCTTGTGCCTGATCTTAGAGGGAAGGTTTTTAGTTTTTCCCCATTGAGAATGATACTTGCTGTGGGCTTGTGGTAGATGGTTTTGACAATATTGAGGAAACTTCCTTCGATGCCCATTTTGCTGAAAGTTTTCATCATAAACAGATGCTGGATCTTGTCAAGTGCTTTCTTCATCTATTGATATGGTCATATGGTTTTTATTATTTCTTTTGTTGGTATGATGAATTATGTTGATTGACTTGCGAATGTTAAACCATACTTGCATCCCTGGGATGAATCCTACTTGGCTATGGTGTATGATCTTTTTGATGAGCCATTGGATTCTATCTGCTAATATTTTGTTGAGGATCTTTGCATCTGTTTTCATCAGGGATATTGGTCTGTAATTCTCTTTCATTGTGGTATCTCTGTCTGCTTTTGGTATCAGGGTGATATTTGCTTCATAGAAACTGTTTGGGAGTGCTTTTGATACTTCAATTTCCTGAAAAGCTTAGAGGATTGGGACTAAGTCCTCTTTAAAGATTTGGAAGAATTCACTAGTAATCCCTCTGGGCCAAGACTTTTGTGCTTGGGGAGACATTTTATTACTGTTTCAATTTCCTTGATGGTGATTCCAGGTTTTCTTGGTTCAGCCTTGGGAGGCTATAGGAATCTGGGAATTTATCCATTTCCTCAAGGTTTTCATGTTTCGTGGAATAAGGATTCTCACAGTAATCTCTGAGGATCCTTTGAATTTCTGTAGTTCTGCTTTCATTTATTAGGGTTTTCTCTCACCCTATTTTTGTGAGTCTTGCTAGAGGTTTATTGATCTTGTTTATTTTCTCAAAGAACCAGCTCTTGGTTTCATTGATCTTTCGGATTGTTTTTAGGGTTTCCATCTCATTGATTTCTGCTGACTTTTATTATTTCCTTTCTCCTATTTGAATTGGGCTCCTTTTGTTGGTCATTCTCCAAGCTCTTAAGCTGTGAGGTTAGGTTTCATATGTAGGCTCGTTCCTCCTTCCTGAGGAATCCTTGTAGATCTATAAACTTTCCTCTTAACTCAGCTTTTGCTGTGTCCCATAAGTTTTGGTAACTTGTATCCTCATTTTCGTTCGTTTCCAGGAATCTTTTGATTTCCTCTTTGATTTCCTTTCTAAGCCACTCGTCCAGTAGTGAGCTGTTTAATTTCCAGGTGTTTGATTTATTTTTCTATTTGTGTGTGTTATTTATTTCTAATTTCAGTACATCATTGTCTGAGAAGATCGTTGATACAATCTCTATTTTCTTAATTTTATGGAGGTATGTTTTGTGGCTCAGCATGGGGTCTATCTTGGAGCATGTTCCATGCACACTTGAGAAGAATGTATATTTAGCTTTTTGAGGATGAAGTGTCCTGTATATATCAACTAAGTCCCTTTCTTCTATTTCTTCCCTCAGATGAAGTATGTCCTTGCTAATCTTGAGTCTCGTGGATCTATCAAGAGGTGATAGAGTGGTATTGAAGTCTCCCACTAGTATTGTGTTGCTATTGATATCTTTCTTCGAGCATATGAGTAGTTGTTTTAAGTACTTTGCTGGTCCCTCTTTAGGTGCACATTTTCTAGTATTGTAAGTTCTTCCTGTTGTACAGATCCCTTTATCAATAAGAAATGACCTTCACTGTCTCTTGTGAACTTCTTCAGTCTAAAATCAATGTGATCTGATACTAGGATGGCTACCTCAGATTTTTTGTAGGAGTTGTTCGCCTGTAGTACTGTTTTCCAGCCTTTGATTTTGAGCCTGTGTTTGCTCTGACTGTTGAGATGAGTTTCTTGCAGGCAGCAGAATGTTGGGTTCAATTTTCTAATCCATCCTACCACTCTGTTTCTTTTAATTGGTGTGTTTAGCCCATGATGTTGAGAGAGATTATTGTTATGGGGTTTCGTCCCATTTTTATGTTGAAACTTGGTGTATTTGAGGGGCCTGTCTTGTCTTAAAATAGCCCATTCAGTTTGTTCTTGTAACCATGGTTTTGAATCTATGAAGTTCCTGAGCTGTTGTTATCTGTGAAACTATGTGTTGTTCCTTCTGTTATGAATGAGAGTCTAGCTGGGTAAAGTATTTTTGGTGAGGCATTCATTTCATTGAGTTTTTTCACTATATCCCACCACTGTAATTTTCAGGCCGTGAGGGTTTCATCAGACAAGTCAACTGTGAATCTTAAGGATGCTCCTTTATAGGCAATTTCTTTCTTTGATCTTGCTGCTTTCAAGATTTTGTCTCCATCTAAGGGTTTGGTCATTTTTGATGAGGATGTTTCTTGGGGTATTTTTATTTGGATTTCTCCTAGCTGGTACCCTTTGGGCCTCCTGAATGTGGTCACATGTTTTCTTCAGCTCTGAGAACATCGTAGCAATAATGTCTTTAACAGCTTCTTCTTCATCAGGGTTTTCTTCCTGTCCCTCTAGGACTCCTATAATTCTTATATTACTCCTCTTGGCTTCATCATGATCTTCTCTTGCCATCTGTTCCCAGATTGTCAGTCTCTTTTCCATTTTCTGTTCTTTTCTAGAGAGTCTCTGGACTTCATCTTTGAGCTTATTGACTCTGTCCTCAGCAGCTGTTGCTCTGCTGCTGAGACCTTCCACTAAGTTTTTTAATTCGCCTACCAGGTTTTTTAGGTCTGACATTTCCGTTTGTAATTTTGTTTGCATTTTCTGCATTTCTACCTTTAAATCCTCTTGTACTTTATTGGCATTGATTTCCTTTTTTTTTTTTTTAACTCCCTAAGCATCCTTAGTAGCTCCCTTCTGAATTCCTTCTCAGAGAGGTTATTTAGCTCTACATTGCTGTTAGGGTCTTGTGGGTTAGCTTCTTCAACAAGTAAGCTTGGTGGGGTTCTTTGTTGCTAAAGCACCATTGTGACCTATGTGGCTTAGCCCTTCACGTTCACTGTTACTATTCTGCTTATGACGCAGTATTAATTGAGATGGGCTTAATGAGTTAGTGGCTAATATGTTTCTGGTGATTAAGGTAACCTGACTAAGAGGGTGTAAAAAATTACAAAGGCGGCGCTGGGGGGGGAAGGAGGAAGTGGGAGGGGGGGCGGGGAGAGGAGATGATGCGTCCTGTTGTGTTGTTCTATTGTCCGTGGACACTCAGGGCAGCTCTCTCTCACATGCACTGCTCACTGCTCACTCACGTTCGGTGCTTTCGAGCCGCTGTGTAAGGACCAGATCGGGACAGCTCCTCCTTGTGCTCTGCTTCTGTGTGCTCTCTTTCTGTCTCTGTCTCTGAATCTCTCCTCTGGTCTCTTCCGACCTCTCTCTGTCTCTGCTTCTGTGTCTTCTCTGTTTCTCTCATGTCCTCTCATGTGTCTCCTTCTCTGTCTCTTCTGTCTTCTTCTGTCTCCCCTGTCTCTTCTGTCTCTCCTCAGAGCCCCCATCTTCTCCTTCAGTCTCAGTTTATAGAGCAAATTACATAGGGTGGTGACACAAAGGTGGGTTTAACATTAACAAATCAACAAAGAAGGGTAAGACCATTTCTCGAGGAGATTAATAAAATCTCATCTAAGGAAATATCATCTAAGGAGATCCGCTCAAGGGTGGGGTCCAAACAAGGGTATGTCAGGGTGTGAGCTAGTAATCTGCTTAAATAGTTATAGTAAATTTATTTCTAATATTTCTAGCAATGTCATTCTGTATGAGCACAGTAAGAGATATATCAGACTTAAAGTTTGGTTCTTCCTGAGGACATTCACTATATATTCCAGACCACAGTCGTCAGGCCAGGTTAGTCTTCTTAACCCTAGCAGGGTCCTACTCTCGTCATTACTTTTGGATCGTGACAGCATTTGTCTATAACCATGATCTCAACTTATAGTTGAGTATTGTGGCTCTTTGGCCTGGCCCATTTCGATGCCAGGGTAGCTCATCGCTTGCCCTGGGTCCATTCTGTCCCTCGTCCGGACCCTGCTTTTGGGGTGTTAGGAACTAAGAGCAACTGAGTTGAGAAAGAAGATGCCTGGGAGTAAATATTATTGGAGTCAATCAGCTCCCAAGTTACAAAGCATAATATTAACTGTCTTCCTGTGTCCATACAAAAAGGACATTGCTCTAAGGTAAACTAAGTTCCCTGCAACAAGGCTAAAAGGACAAACCCCATGTTATTCTGCAAGAGGGTAACTTATGGTTCTTATGGGATATGGAGTGGGGAGAATAACTCGTGGCCATGTTAGCCAATACCTGGATGGGATGAGCAGAGGGTGGCCGGAATGCTGCAGCTTGGGGTGCATGTGTGGTGTGCCTCAATTCCCATTCCCTGCAGATCAAGGATAAATCTGCCTCCCTGGGGTCTGGTTAGAATCATGGCTCCAGGAAAGAGCCCTGACACAGGCCAGGCCAGATATCTGTAATGGATGAGCCAGTGATCCCTTCTCTATTCCAGCTGCCTTCTCCCCTTCACTCATGAGGCAGGCTTCCAACTATGGAGCAATCTTCCTGGCCCTTATATCTACTGCCCTTGGGTGTCAGTCTCATGTTATGTTTTTTATACTCCATAAATGAGTGCAGTCTTTCTATATCTGTTTCTCTCTTTCTGACTCATTTCACTTAGCATGATATTCTCCATGTCTATCCACTTAAGCAAATTTCATGACTTCATCTCTCCTAACAGCTGCATAGTATTTCATTGTGTATATGTACCAAAGTTTCTTTAATCAGTCGTCTGTTCTTGGACACTTGGGTTGTTCCCAGATTCTGGCTGTTGTGAACAGTGCTGCCATGAACATATAGGTACAGGTGTCATTTCTACTGTACTTTTTTTCACCCTCGGCATATACTCCCAGAAGTGGTATTGCAGGGTCAAATGGAAGCTCAATTTCTAGTTTTTGAAGAAATGCCCACATTGTTTTCCAAAAAGGCTGGACCAGTCGGCCTTCCCACCAACAGTGAAAGAGCATCCCTTTTCCCCAACATCTATGCCAGCACTGGATGGAAAAGCCCTTCTTTTTAAAAATGTACTTTAAGCATATCTAACTTTTGTGCAAATAGCTTTTTGTCATGGACACGAGAGAGTTCTAGAAAATCTTTGGTAGGAGTAGCCTGTTACATTGGTTTCAATATTTGCAGAATTGATCTGGAAGACTAACTGGAGGGGTTCTGACTTTGTGAGTGGATATCTGTTGATAATTCCCACATAGTCATACCCTGTACTATACTGCTGCCCGAACATTGGGTGATCGCTTGTGAAGTTCATGAAAATGTACCTACCTTGTACAAAGGTGTTTAAAGTGAAAAGGATGCGATCAAGAGGTTATGGGCAATTTATGAGCTTACCAAGGGTGATTGTAAGGGGGTCTCTGAGACAGCAGTGCAGGGGAGTGGACACTGGGGGAGGTTGTGGTGTTGGGATGTTGTTTGCATGAAACCCTGTTATCATCAGTATTAAATAAAGTAAAAGTAAACCACAGAGCTTCAAATAAAAAATAAATTCCCCCAAATAAAATAAGATACATATATACATAAATCTGTGTTGTCTTAGAACAAATAGTTCGTTATATACAACTAACACAATTTCTAACCTCAGATGAGTTCTCAAACACTCAGAAATTGTGGTATAAAGAAACTTCAGAGGGCACCACTAGGACACAAGCTGCCCTTCACATCAGTGGATCAAAGCTCTTTCCCTCCTCCTAAAATCTGGGCTGGACCATCACCGCTGTGACAAATAGAATAGAATGGAAGTAACACTAAAGCAAGTTATGGGTCTGTCCTTATAGCCTCTTTATTTCTCCCTTTAAAAAATCTTTTTTGAGGTACTACAATTTTTTTATTTTGGGGTCACACCAGGCGATGCTTGGGGGTTACTCCTGGCTCTGCACTTAGGAATTGCTCCTGGCAGTTCTTGGAAAACCATATGGAATGCTGGGATCAAACCCGGGTCAGCTGCATGCAAGGCAAACACTCTACCTGCTGTACTATCGTTCTAGCTCTGAGGTACTCTGATTTACAAAACTGTTAATGATGGTTTCATGCATATATGATTCCAACACCATCCCCACTTACCACCAGAGAACCCACTTTCCTCCGCCAGGGTTCTACAGGAAACTCTCTTCCAAGTTTCTCCCAACTCAGTTCTATGGATCAACTGTCCAGTTCTGTTGCCTTTGGCCATTTGTTGCTCACTTACTCTGTCCCATTAAATCTCACATGAAAGAAAGATCATTCTATAACTATCCCCTTTCCTTCTGACTTTATTCAGCTTGATATTTTCTAGTTGCATCTATGTTGTGGAAAATTGCATAATTTTGCCCATCCTTAGAACTGTTGAGTATTCCATTGTGCAAATATATACCACAACTTCTTGATCCATTCAACCATAACAGTTGGACATTTGTATAGTTTCCATATCTTAACTATTATACTAAGCACTAAAATGAGCATAGGTGTTCACATATTCTTTCAGATTAATCTTTTTGTTTAGAAGGTAGATTCCCAAAACTGGTATCACCAGGTCATATGGGAATTCTATTCTTCCTTGAGAGCTCTTCATTTTGCTTTTTTATAGAAGTTAAACTGGACAACACTCCCACCAACAGTGAATGAGAGTTCCTTTCTCATTACAGTCCCACCAACATTGGCTGCTTCCAAACTTTTTGATGAATGCCACTCTCATTGGTATGCAATTCTCATTGTTTTGATTTGGATTTGCCTAATGATAAGTTATGAAGAGCACTCTTTCATATGCCTATTGTAAATCTGTATGTCTTGTCTAGAGAAGATTCTGTTCATCTCTCCCTATTTTGGGATGGCACTGTTCTTTTCGTTGTTAAGTTTTGTGAATGCTTTATAGGTTTTGGATAACAGCCTTTTATCTGATATATTTTGTGCAACTATTTTTTCCCATTCAGTAGTCTTTTTTATTTTATCTCAGGCTTCTTCCGCTGTACAGAAGCTTTATTTGATGCAGTCATATTTGTGGATTTTTGCTTTGCTTGTATTTGCCTCAGTGGTCATCTGGTTGAGGATACTCCTGAAGTCCATTTTACAGAGAGTTCAGTCTATGTTTTCTTCAATGTATTTATGGATTCTGATCTAATCTCGATGTCTTTAATCCACTCTGAGTATACTTTTGGGAATGGTGTGAGATACAGTCCCAATTTCATTTTTTCAACATGTGGCTATTCAGTTTTTCCAGCACCATTTGTTGAAGAGGCTTTCTTTTCTCCATATATATCCTTTGTCGTAGATTAACTCCGTTTTGGACCCTCAATTTTGTTGTATTAATCTGAAGTTCTATATTAGTTTAGTACCATGCAGTTTTGATTAATGTAGTACAATTCAGAGTAGAAAAATACAATACCTATCATCCTTTCTTTTCTTTAAAATTGTTTTCAATTCAGGGAGTTTTATAGTTCCACAAAAATTTTAGTAGTTTGTTCCAAATCTTTGAAGAACATTATTGGAATTTTAATCAGTATTGCATTGAATCTCTATTATAATTTGGGTAAGAAGGTAATTATAATAATGTTGATTCTTCCAATTCATAAACAGGCAATATCATTATATTTTCTGATGTTCTCTTCTATTTTCTTTAACAGTGATTTATAATTTTGACCTTATAAGTCTTTCACCTCCATTGCTGAGCTAATTCCTATATATTTGATGTTTTGGTACTTGTCTCTTCTCTTTGAAAAGAGATTATCTTTTTAGTTTATTTTTTATATAGTTCATTATTTGCACAGATAAATACCATGTATTTTGTGTAAAATCTAAATGACTAATCAGAATTATCATTGAAAATTTTTGCTCTATTAAACTGTTAAATTACATAAAATATTACAGGGAAGAAAATTTCTGTAGTTTTATTATAATAAAATTTTTTACAGAGCTGCCATTTATAAAAAAATATTATGTATAAATAGTTTCTTGATTGTAGTTTGACAGACATTTTAAAAGCTTAGCTCTGAGAGTATCCCGCCCTGCACAGCAGAGCCTGGAAAGCTACCCATGGTGTACTCGATATGCCAAAAACAGTAACAACAACGGTCCTCATTCCCCTGACCCTAAAAGAGACTCCAGTATGCCATTGGGCTACACTAGCATGCGACAGGGATGAATGGAGACATTACTGGCGCCCGCTCGAGCAAATCAATGAACAACGGGATGACAGTGATACAGTGATTAATTATTTTATAATCTGCTCTTGGTTTATTGTTTCTTACAACCTGTAAGGTTTTCAATTTTATTATAATATTTTCTGTAAATAATGATAGTTTGGCTGTTCTTTGCAATTTGGATGATTTTATATCTTTTTCTTGACTTATTGCTTATGGAGAAGACTTCCAAAATTATATTGAATAAAAGTGGCAAAAGTACTTTTATTATTGCTTGCTTTGTGCCTAATTTCAGGGGGGAAATCTTTCAGTGTTTCGCCATGGATTCTGATATTGCTTCGATGTCTAAAACAAACCAGCCTTTACAAAACTGAGGTAACATCACTAAGTGAATTATTTCAAATTATTCTGGACCATACATAGTTGCCCCAAAATATTCAAAACATTTTTCTTAAAATAAATACTAACTTTTCTGCAATCCACTAGTATAATGAAGCATTTTTCTTCCTTGGAGTATGTGATATGCACCCTAGTAATGCCCATGTCTTAATATAAAAACTAGGAAGATGTTTTCTTTCTTTTATGACATAAGGAATTGAAGTTGAGCCAGAGATGTAGAAAGATAGTCTAAGGGTTAAAGAGCTTTGCATATACGGATCCTGGTTCAATCTCTGGCACTACATATGGTCCCCAAGATTACCACAGGAGTAATCTCTGAGTACAGAGCCAGAAGTAAGTCCTGAGTACTGCTTGGTATGAGCCTCAAACAATCAAAACGTTATAGATAGAATTCATTTTCAAATCCATTAGTCTTAAAATAGGGAGAATATTCCAGATTTACATGCAGGTAATAATTTTTTTTGGAAATCCTTTAAAGTATAAGCGTTAGACAAAAGAGGTGATAATAATGTGTAGTGAACAGGTCTCTGTACACTTTTGCTGACATTGAAGTTGGAGGAAGGGGGGATCAGGAGCCAAGGAGCTGGAAAAAGCAAGGAAATCAATTCTCTGCTGGAACATCCAGAGAAGAACATAGTCCTGCTGAACTTCGATTTTTGTCCTGTGAGACCTTTGTCAGACTGGTGACCTCCAAAAGTATATGATATCAAGTTTGTATTGTTTAAGCTGCTGAATTTGTGGTGACTTGCTATGGCAGCAATAGAAAACTTCTATAGACTTCATGGTTCAAATAATAATCATTTGTTATCTCTGGAACATTGGAAAAGTTACTAAATTTTTTCTATTCCTATTTATTCATCTGTAAAATAAGACCACAAATGCAACTGACTTTAGGGTTTAGTGAGACACTGTAGTGAAGAATGTTAAGCATAAGTGCTCAATAAATATAAAATGTTTCTATTGTTATTCAATTATTATTTTTCACATTGACATTTACCATGAGACTACCTGAAAACTGCATTTTAAGTACATTTTCCCTATTTCTACTTGAACCCCACAAGAAAATTACTACTAAAAGTCTAAGAGACTCAAGTCCTGAATTTCCGGAAGGACCTTCCTATGGTGTTGTGTTTTTAGGTTTGAACATCAGCCTTACCTCATTTATTTCTCACATTCTAGAACAACTGTGCCAGATTTTAGAGTTTTCTTCTTGAAGACAAGATTATCATGTTACTACCTGATGAGTTTACATTTAAGTAGTTTAGTATTTAGTGGTGCTCCAGATTGAACTCATACATGCAAGGCAGGTACTTTACAAGTAATTCACAGCCCTGGTCCCTCTCATAAGTTTGAATTTTCTTTTTTTTTCTAGTGGTGTTCAGAAAGCCTGGGATTCTTCCTAGCAATTTTCAACCAATGGGGTTGACAGTTCAATGCAAGAGCCATAGAATACAATGCTGCTAGCACCCTGTGGTGCCAAGGATTACCAAGAGTCACCCCAGAAGTGCTGTGGGGGGGGTGCTGATGTCCATACCTGCTTGTTTGGGGGCCTACAGGACTGCACCTGGGTTTGACATAGTGCAAGGGTTAAAAGGAGTTGGTCACATGCAAGACTTATATCTTAAGCCTTGCTCTGTCTCTAGCACTAAAGTGCATTTTACACCAGAACTCTGAAATAAAGTCATTTCAGATCTTGATTCAATTGAGTAAAAGCACATTCTCTGTTTAACTTTTTTACTTAAGAGTGACTAAGTCACTCTTAAGGTGTGAGGGCCTTGTGATATGAGGGCCAGAGTGATAGTACAACAGATAGAGTGTATACCTTGCATGCAGCCAATACAGGTTTGGTCCCCAGCATCCCATATGATCCCCTGAGCACCACGAGGAGTAATTCCTGAGTCTAGAACGAGGTAAAACCCCTGAGCATCACTGAGTGTGACCCAAAAAACTAAAAAACAAAAGTACACCATGAAAATGAAATGAAATTAGTCACACTTGTCAATGACCTAACACCTTTTATGTATTTGGACATTTTTCAAGATTATAATTCTTTCTTGAAGTTTAACTGCATTTGATATATTTGGTATGTTGACAATATATTCAGTCATATTTTTTCCTATGAAAAATGAAAAAAGAGCTAGTTATGCATCAGTCAGTAAAGTTAATTTTAATGGTCATTAATATTTCTAATAGTTATTTATAGAATCTTTTTTATTATTTGCAACTATATTCATAAAAATATTAAAGATAATTGTAAAGGTTTTAGAAATTACATCTATGCTAGCTTCAATAATTGGTGAGAAAATGAGCTAAGTATGTTTGCCATTTCTTTTTTCTTTCTTTTAACAATTGTTTATTAGACTATTGTAATGTCAGGGATAATAAATTACTTCTATGTCTTTATGACTTTTACCAATTGCAGAAAATTAAACACTCTACCTTTAATTTTAGTATCTTTTAACAGATTCTTAGTCTTTAAAGAAAACAACAGGTTCATTTCAATCCCGAAGTGAACTCAAGAACATTTCATCTGCCCAAAGGGAACAAAGTGAAGACATTCAGTATAACCAAAGACAAGTCACCATTTGAATTTCTCTCCTGTATCTACCTGACCATTAGGGCCACTTTTGATCAGCACAAAGAAATTCTTTGATTATAGCATCAACGACCATGAAAATGTTCTGGGAGAAAGTTAAGACCAATAATCTGTGTAGCTAGGGGGATTTTTCAGTGCTTTGTCTTCATTATATCTCCATTTTTTATTATTTTCAAAGCAATCCTCTTTTGCCTATGATATTCTATTCTTTGACTCTGTTTCCTGGACCTCTTTTTAAGATTTTTTGTAGTCTCAGGATCCTGGAGAACATTTGATCCCACTTGGCATTTACTATTTCAACTCTTAAATTACCTCTCTGCTTAGTGATGTCACTGGATGACTTGTTGTTAGGATGTCACCATGATATTACTGTGTGGTCTGGGTGAGTGATGAGAAGGTCTCAGTTCTGTGTACATAAACAAAGAATTGATCACAGACACATGTAAGTCTTGCAACAAGAAAGCAAGCAAATTTTTTTAAGAGCAGAGGACACTGTGAAAGACTGGGAGAAGGTCCATTATGCCACTTGTAAACCACTCTGCTGTGTCTAAACAGTGAGGTTTTTAAACCATAACTTTTAGGCAGATGTTTTATATTGTAATTTTTAGGCATATTCTATCACTTTGGGATGGGATTTTAGGTGGAACTTAAGTAAAAGATTGACAGGTGCTGCTTATAAAACCAAGTAGTTTATGCACATGCAATTACTCAGAACGCAAACAGAAAAGTCCAGGAGAGTCATTAATGAAGTAGGTGAGTTGGGGACACAAATGGACTTTCTGTGCATGATACAGTCCTAGACGTTTTGTTGATCTTAGTCATCCATTATGTTATCAAGGCTTCCAGGCTAACCCCATTCCTTCTGAGTCCTAGATGCATCACTGACTGCTCAGGTTTGCCTTGCTGTCACTTTCTTGTCTCTCTGTCTGGCACTAAAATCAACCCCTAACTATTCTGAGTTTTTCATTTTTTTTTCATTAGTGTTAGTTCTTCTTAAAATACATTGAAAGGTCACTGTTTTATTTGTTAACGTAATTCATCACATTTCTCATGTCATGTTCAATGTTTAACGTTGATAATATGAAAAGGATATAGAAAACTATGTGGCTTAAGTGAACATAAAAGTAAATAGTAATTGAAGATAAGGCGATTGAAGGTAAAGCTTCACAAAAGCCAAACAAATGGGAAGAAAAGTGGGTACACTGTCCATAAAAGGAAAACACTACTGTGGTATCACAAGGGGTGAAAAGATTTTATGAGGAACCAGGCATCTGTGGGCACTAAAGGATTTGAATAATGGAATAAAGAGATGAGGATAACAACAGTGCAAGAAAGAGTCTTGAACAAATGCAAGAAGAATGAAAATTACAAACCACACTTGGTCAAGAACTGTTGAACATTTCACCAAGTATGGATCATACAACATAAGATACATTAAATGATTTTAGCTAACACAAGATTTTGATAGTTTAAAAAATAGACACATAAAAGGATGCCAGTATTACCTCAAATGAGCATGAGTAACTATTTCCAGGCACCAGCATGACCCTTCTGCAGGCAACATGGCACCTCTCGGGAGGTTTTGCAGAGTGCCCCATGTCCATGTATAGTCATGGATCAAGGGAATTCTGATGAAGGGCAATAATAATAGGATATCAGGGCTATGACAACCTTGTACTTCATTCCCATTAATGAAGCTCTCCACATCCCTCCACCCTTTTCCACTGGCAGACCAGGAAGGGATTCTCACCCACCCTTGAAAAGGTTATAAAAGTACAGACAGGCCCAGTTATTTGCCAGAAGACTCATAATAGGAAATTTATTTCAAATGTGAGTCATTTTTGCATGTATGAATCCCTGAGCTCAACTTCTGGCATGGCATTGCTCCTAGATTACTGCTGGCTACAGTCCTGGTGCCTGAAGTATCACTGGGTAAGCACCATGGAGAATGGAAAGGCTCTCTCCATTTTTCAAAGTGAATCATCTTGAGATCCAGAGCTGTGGCTGCATGGTGATGCCTTGCAGGTGTGAGACAGAGTTTGCTCCCGGACCTTGTCACACATTCTCTGCTGTTATCATCGGCACTGCAGTTATGATTTCCAACGCCTCAGCAGTATGCTGTCTGGGGTACACCTGAACAAAGTGTGTGAAAATGCCACAGTGAGTATGTGACCACAACACCACCAACAATAAAGGGGATAGAGGGGGGTAATGAGTAGTCTTGGTGGTGGGAGGTCTAGCTAATAATTTACAATTACAAGAATCCCACAGAGATGGCAACAATCATGGAGGATGTATTAATCCTCTACAGCTGACATGGTAGAGTACTACAGAGTTGGTGATTTAAACAAGTTTATTAGGAGGCTAGAATTCTGAAATCTGGGTGTCTACAGGATGGTTCCTTTTGGGAGATGCAAGGGAGGATGTGTGTGCTTTTCTGTCCTCATTTCTGGTAAGAGCTGTCAGTCCTTGCCAGCCCTTCACTTTGAGATGAGTCATTCAACATCTGCCTCCATCTTCACATGATGTTCTCCTGGGATCTCTGCTGACTAATGTTCATATCAATGTCTTCTTATAAGGGGGCTAGGGGCCAAGACTTCACCAGCCTGACCCCATTTTAATGATTTATGTCTGCAGCTAACCTACTTCACAGTAACCACATTCTGAGGTTGTAGGGGTTATGGTTTTAAGGAATACTTAGGAAACACAGTTTATCGAATATAGCTGTCTAATAAGTATGTATTGTTATAAAATATCCATGACATTTGTAGAGATTACAAAGCATTTCAGTTCCATTATATGTATTGAGTCAATTTGTTACTGCCCTATGAATTTTCTTCACAAAACAGACAAGGAATTATTGAAATAAGAGACACACTTCAACCAATGTCAAAGGAATGACTTGAATTTATTAAATTTGGGAGCACTGGTGGAATCTATCTACACAGTTTTGGATCATTTGGGTACAGGTGTTCCATTTTTAATAGTTCTAGCTTGAGCATGTCATTTAACCATCTGTAATTAAGTTTTCTCATTAATAAAAATAAAATTTGAAGTATACCCATGAATAACTAACATTTTTAAGTGATATAATTAAATGCTCAAAGAATAAAGGACAGAAAGAATGCTCAACAGAAGTCTTGAAGCTTACCTGTATGTGGCGGTTACTGGCACATTTGTTGTTAATTTGTCATTACTTCTTTTCCCTGAGCATTCAGCTAGCCTGTATTTCCTGTATTTGCTGTCAGTTTGGTCACACAGTCCATGATATACTCCGTTACATGTTAAATGAAAGTCATTTAAGAGGGTATGGTGTTACCCAGCAGGTTAACCCTTACATATTTGGGCAAGTGCATCAGCAGCTTGATGGTGCCTTCAGGCTTCCTGATATTCCAAAACTGCTAATGTGCCTCTAGCCAGACCCCAACAACTTGGGACCAAGTTTCCCAAGAAACTAAATGCCCAAAAGGTATGTGGGAGACATGTCCACAAACCACCTCCAGATCAGCTATCTATATAAGCTCATTTATTGGCCTTGCTTCAGAGACCCATAAATCAATCTCAAAAGAGATCAAAATTAGGGACCCTCTGTGCCTAAAGACTTTGATTCCAGAGACCTAACACATTCGGGCAGCCAGCGCAGCTTTTTATAGCAATGCACTGGGACTGTGAACTGGGCTGCAACTCCGTGCTGCCCGGAGATGGATCTTTCCTCCCCACCCTGTCTTCCTGCACGGAAATTGGCAGCGGCAGCAACATCCACATGGCAGGAGCCATCTTCTAAGACTCATAACCCAGAGGTATACAATTTTCACACTTGGGTCTCCTAGGGAATCATGGGAAGTGGGTGTAACCGGCACGCCCTCGGCTCAGATAAATTCAGAGCTGCTGAGAGTGAAACGGACCCTCTGCGCCTAAAGACTTTGATTCCAGAGACCTAACACATTTGGGCATCCAGCGCAGCTTCTTACAGCAATGCACTGGGATGGTGAGATGGTCTATGCAATTTCTGGCAGAATTTTCCCTGGACTTTATACAGAAATCCAAAAAAGAGACTTAACATCTCTTTATTGTCAGCAATGTGAAATGTTTCCTTTTTAGCAGGTCTGACTTGGCGGGGGGGGGGGGGGAGCTCCAAATAATAACAGTGAGTTTTTTGTTGAAATATTGAAGGTAATCAAAGTAGCAGCCATTTCTCTGGACTGTGAACTAAGCAACAGCCCCACGCCGGCCGAGAAGAGGAAATATTCCTCTTTCCCAGTTGTTTCCCATTTTCAGGGAGAAATGCGGTGTGGCGTCCACCATACTATGAGGCGCGGGAAGGGGGATAATTGGGGGAAAAAAGGAAAAGGAAAAAGGGAAAAAAAAGAGTTATGTACTTGGAGCAGTGGGGCTACATATCTCCTCATTCTCAGCAATGGAAAACTAATTATCAAATGCTTCCTTGGTAGTAGGACTATCTTTCTTGGGGGGAAACTCTAACAACAATAATGAGTTTTGTGTTGAAATATGGAATATAATCAAGGTAAAGAGAAAATGAAGTGAAATTCATCAGTTATGCAGTTGGGGGGCGGGGGCGGGAGGTATACTGGGGTTTTTGGTGTTGGAATATGGGCACTGGTGAAGGGATGGGCGTTTGAATATTGTATAACTGAGACATACGCCTGAGAACTTTGTAACTTTCCACATGGTGATTCAATAAAAAAAAGAGAGAGAGATCAAAATTAGGCTGTTTAAGCACATTAACAGCCATGATTCAGAGATTCACAAATGAATCTTGGAAGAGAGAGCGCAGCACACCGCAGAGATGCCTCCAGACCCCAAATATTTAAAAAAAATTAGAATTCCAGGAGTGCTCAGCCACTTTTGTGGCTGCATAACATCTCATACTATTCATGACAAGCAATACCAACTAAATTATTTAGCATTTGCCTATGGGGCAGGCTTGGTGGGGGTGGGAAAATTTGAATAATGGTGGTGGAAAGGTGTAATGATGATGGAATTGGTGGTGAAATGTTGAATGTAAACAATTATTGTGAACAACTTAATGAAAATAAAATTTAAAAATTAAAAGAAAACCATAGTCATTTATACATGTCAATCCCACATGTCAATCCCATGCTATTTTTTCCAGGCTAGGTCAATAAAAAAAAAAACTCCCTCCTGAAATCTTCCTTCGCTTTCTGTATTTATCAATTTTGACAAAAAATAATTGAAGGTCTTGGAGATCTAGATACAAACAAGCCACAAGATAGAGTGAGCCTGGGTCCCTATGAACATCTGAATATTCCAGGAGTTAGAGAGATAGTACAATGAGTATGGCACTGGTCTTGCCCATGGCTGACCTGGGTTCCATGTCCAATACCTTTAAGGTTCCCTGAACCTGGCCAGGAGTGATCCTTGGGCAGTGAGCAAAGAATGAGCCCCGAGTGTTATGGGTTGTGGCTCAAAAAACAAGATAGCTCTGTAGCACTGTTGTCCCATTGTTCATTGATTTGCTCAAGTGAGCACTGGTAACGTCTCCATTGTGAGACTTCTATTACTATTTTTGGCATATCGAATATGCCACGGGTAGCTTGCCAGGCTGTGCCGTGTGGGCGGGATACTCTCTCAGTAGCTTGCCGGGCTCTCCAAGAGGGATGGAAGAATCAAACCCAGGTCAGCTGCGTGCAAGGCAAACACCCTACCCGCTGTGCTATAGCTGTTGCATTATGCCAAGAGTATCAAATCAATGGCTGTACACAGAAATCTTAAAAAGCATTTGTCAACTCAATCTGTTAGGACATTTCATTACATAGAAATTATAAATGGACAAAAGGGGAGAAACTAAAGTATTATTTTCTTGAGCATCTAGGGATAGGGAGGACAGATAATTTCCAAAGCATTATCCTATATGTTCTGAAGTCATATATGCATTTATTCTTAAATAATCATTTTAATCTTTTTAACCTAAAATTTTGTATTTCTAAAAAAGGCAAAATAAATGTTTTGTTTTCAAAATCATGCCATATTTCAGGGATAATTTAAGAATCTAGAGTGCCAACAATAAATTTAAAAATCTAACCATGGGACAGAGATAATACAGGGGTAAGTGAGCTGCCATGCATACAGCTAATCCTGGTTTAACTCCCATCACCAAATGTGGTTCCTGAACACCACCACAACTGACCTCTGAGCACAGAGCCAGAAGTTAGCCCTAAGTACCACCCAAAAGCCAAACCAGTATCTACATAATCTTTGGCAGCCTTACCTCCATGGCTGATAACTTTCTTGTAGGGACCTATTGCCTTCATGTCGACTCTGTGGTCCTGTTCTCCGATTCTAAACATACGCCAGCACGGTCCATCTTCTTTTTCTTCTGCTGCTGTGTATTCAGTAATTGACCCCTTCCTAATAACTTCAGTAGTTTTGGGCTTGGGAAGATCATCTAAAGGTAGAAAACTAAAGGTAGGGCTAAAGGTAGAAAACTAAAACAAATTTTAAAAAAATAGAATATCTCATATATTCAGATGTCATTGAATACCATAATTTTTATGCCAAGTAAACACATAAAAATATCATATAGAATGATATTTTTCATTCTAGAGTTTATATTCCAAGAAGTTCTGGAATATAAACTCAATGGAATTCTTCTCTGGTCTTTAAAAAAAGATTATATTTGTCCTTTGGGGAAAATATGGATGGAACTGAAGGTGACTTTATTAAGTGAAATTAGTTAGAAAGTAAAAGAGGATGGAGGCAAGATGACGCCTATGCCACCAGAACCCCTCGCGCTTTCCCGAACTCGGCTCACCATCTCGCCTTAGACAACACGCGGCTCAGCACACCAGGCATGGAACTCTACACGTGATCCCTGCTGGAACTCTACGCATGATTCCTGATGGACATCGCCAGCTGTTTTTGCAAGATTTGGACAGAATGCCATGGAGAAATCATGGCAGCGGCTGCAACATCGCCGCCTGCCCCGGCTGGGCCGAGTCACACTGCCCTCAGACATAGAGCCTTGGCGGCAGGTGTGCGCAGTGGCTCATCCACTGTGGGGTGCTGTCAGCCAACTACCGGGTGACCTGGAACTCAGCGCAGGTGTTCGACCTAGCACAGATCTCTGTGATAGGGTCCTGCTGTGCCAGCTGCTCAACAACCTCTGGGCACACTCCACCAACCTCAAGGAGATCAACCTGCAGCTGCAGATGTCCCAGGTGCTGCCCAGAGATGCAGGCAGGGACGTGTTTGTCAGTGTGCAGATTGTTACAACATGCCAGTCAACCAAAAGCTTACATTCCGTAGAATGTGAATATCTGTAAAGGTGATTAGAGGCCCCCCAAAAGCCTCCATCCCTCTCGGAGAGCCCGGCAAGCTACTGAGAGTATCCCACCTGCACGGCAGAGCCTGGCAAGCTACCCATGGCATACTCGATACGCCAAGAACAGTAACAAGGATGGTCCTCATTCCTCTGACCCTGAAAGAGTCCCCAATACATCATTGGGCTACACTAGCACATGACAGGAACCAATGGAGATGGTACTGGCGCCCGTTCAAGCAAAATCGATAAACAACAGGATGAGAGTGATACAGTGATGTGCAATATAAATAAGTAAAACAAGAAAACTGACACACACCAAAAAACCCACATATCCAAACAAGCTAGGGAGATGGTCTAGCAGGTGGGTGCTTGCCTCGTATGCAGTCAATCTGGGTTCCATCCCTATAACCACATACGATCCCCTAAACTCCACCAGAAGAAATATATGAGCACAGAGCCAGAGAAAGAACTCAGAACAGTCAGATATGACCCAAAAGAAAACAAAAAAGTCTAGACTTGGTGAAAAGTATGGTAGCTACCAAACAAAATGAGGTTGGAGTGGAAAAAACTAGGATGGGTCATTTTGGTGTTAAGGAGGCCTGAAAATTTGGTGGTGGATGCATAGAGATCTATTCACATATAATGGGGTCAAGTTATACCCTGAATCCCAATAATATTGTATAATTCAATTGTAACTCATTAAAAAGATTATAAGCTATTATCATAAAGATCATTTTATTTTATTAATTTATTTCTGTTTTTAACAATGGAACTGTGGTTGGTGTTTTTACATGAAGTGCTGCTACACTCCACCCACCATCAGAGTGTCTGGTCACGTCACATTTTCCCCAAGATCCCCACTACTGTCCTCTCCTCTGACACTCATAGAACACAGCAGAAGGAACATTTTAAAACCAAAGGTATACGATGCACATACTTTTAGAAATAGGATTGGTTCTTCACATAGAAAAATTAACCTAAAAATACTATCTTGACCTATATTTTTCTCACTTAAGTAAAATGTTGATTGGTTCATAAGCCAATATTAAATCTCTTTGATAGATGACTCTCCAGAATTAATCAGAACTCAAATAGTCGAATTTATGTGCATGGGTAAAGTTGTCAGAAAGCACCATCTACTTTTTTTCTTTTTTAATCGAATCACCATGAGATACAGCTACAAAGCTTTCATGACCGGGTTTCAACCATACACTAGTCCAACCCCCTTCTTTGTCCCAGTGTACATTTCCCACCACTAATATCTTCATTATCCCTCCCGCCACCAACCAGGCTAACACCCCACCCCCCGCCTACCCCTATGGCAGGCACTTTTCTTCTTTGCCTTTCTCTCTCTACTTTTGAGCATTATGGTTTGCAATAGAGATACTAAGAGGCCATCATGTTTGGTCCTTTACCCACTTTCAGCACACATCACCCACCCAGAGCTATCCCTTCCAACCATTATTGTCATAATGGTCCCTTCTCGATTCCAACTGCCCTCTCTCCCAGACTTTGAGGCAGGTTTCGAACCCTGAACCAATCCTCCTGGCCATTGTTTTTACTGTCTTTGGATATTAGTCTCATACTATGTTTTTTTATAGCCCACAAATGAGTATGATCATTCTATGTCTGTCCCTCTTCTTCTGACTCATTTCACTCAGCATGATACTCTCCATGTCCATCCATTTATAAGTGAATTTTCTGACTTCATTTTTTACATTGTGTACCATAGGTTTTTTAGCCAGTCATGAACATGCAAATGCAGAAGTCATTTCTGCTGTTTTTGTGCCCGTGGGTATATTCACAGAAGTGCTACTGCTGGGTTTTATGGATGAACACCACTGACCAAGCAAGTGGAAGCAAAGTTAAACAAATGGGACTACACTGAGCTAAGAAGCTTCTGCACCTCAAAAGAAACAGTGACCAAGATATAGAAACAGCCCATGGAATGAGAATAATTATTTACACAATACCCATACGATAAGAGGTTAATATCCAAGATATATAAGGCACTGGCAGAACTTCACAAGAAAAAACCTCCAACCCCATCAAAAAATGGGGAGAAAAAATAAACAAAACGTCCTCACAAAAGAAATACAAATATCCAAAAGACACATGAAAAAATGCTCTACATAGCTAATCATCAGGGAGATGCAAATCTAAACAACAATGGGATATCACCTTACACCACAGAGACTGACCCACATCAAAAAAGAACATGAATAGCCAGTGTGGCATGGAAGCAGGAAGAAAGGGATTCTCATTCACTGTTGGTGGGAATGCTGACTGGTCTGACTTTTTTGGAAAACAATATGTGAATTCCTAAAAAAAAAAAAAAGAACAACAAAAAAAGAAACATTGTTTTGTGGCTGTTCCATTCTCTAGGTTGTTTTATTTCCAGAAAGCTCACATCACTGACTTCTGATGGACTTAATGAGCTATATCTACATGAACATATCTTCAAGTTCAGTGGAAAGAAGAACATTCTTTCTGTTGTTTCTGCAGGAATACTGGTATCATTTCTGATCACACAAGATGTGCTTGGGGTCATGTGTCCTTCACCACCAATCAACGGTTGTGAAGTTTCATCTGGCTAAGATCAGATTCAAAGCTGATTTCCTAAAAAATGGCATATTATCCTACAAACAAAAATGAGCTGCATTAGGTCAAAAGAAAAGACAACTATAACTTACAATGTCCTTGTACCATTGAAATCCTGTTAGTGATTAATACAATAATAACACATGAAACTCCTAATGGTGGGTCATCTCAGTGCTACAAAAGACCTTAAACAGTAATTCTGGGCCACTTTTCTGCACTGCACTTTTTCATGTGGCCATCCATCTGTTTTGTTTTGTTGTGTTTTCAGAGAAATATCTGTCATTTCCTCTCCCCATTCTTGATAGGGTTTTGGATTTGTTATTAACTGATGCACTGAATGAAAGATTTTCTCCCATTAAGTTGGGTTTCTTTTAGTTTTAGCTCATTTTTTTGCCATGCAGAAACTTTTTCATTTGATGCAATGCCACTTGTCTACTTAAATGAGTATCTGCAAGATGATTCTTCCTGAGGGCTACAAGCGAGACTCAGCAAGGCAGAATAAGAGTCTTGACTACCCCCATACTCCTGTCTGGAGCAACTAGACCCCCGACTTCTGAATGCTTCTGTTGATATATCAAGTGTGTTGAAGAACCTGGGAACACATCCTTTCTGTCCTTGGTGTAGGGAGGTGGATATACTGGTGATTAAATATGTTGTTGGACTGATGTATGCAAGAAATAATCATCAATAGTATTATAAATCACAGAACCTCAATCAACAAAATTTTTAATTTAAAAAGAAAAAGAATATGGAAATACTATTTTGACTCACCCAAATAGACAATTAATCCTCACTGAAATTCAGGTTGGTAGTTGGGTCTTACAAAACACCTGGAAAACTGGATCGCCAACTACTGCCTAAATGGAAAAGACCTTTTCAAGTTATCATAAGTCATCCAACTGCTATAAAACTTAATGGAATTTCTACTGGGGTCCATCTTTCCAGGATAAACCAGCTTCATCCACATCATGCTTTGAACATGTTTGTATAGTTTCTTCTTAGAAAGGAGAAAAGCACAGGAGTTTCACCCAACTCGCACAAGGCCATTTCTGGAGACTAGAAGAGTTAGGTAAATCACAGGAACTGCTGGAGTACAGTTGGGAGGCCCAGCGACAGCTACAGAGTGCAGGGATCTCCCCCACTTGCACATACCCATGGCTCAGAGACTGAGGAAAGCGTTCATGGTATGGAGAGTGATGCAGGGACCAGACCTGGTCATGGTTCACTGGAGGTGAGTAGAATGCATGGAACAGAATAGGGAGGTCAGACATGGGACAGGGAAACTCAGGGACAGGACAATAATGTCATTCACGGATAAAGGAGAAGCCTGGACATTTGCAGAGGGACCTGGACTCATCTAATTTACACTGTACATTTAAACTCTAACTTCTGACTTCTGTAGGCAGATCTTTCATATTATTCTCAAAAATCCACCAACGCACAATAATGTACTTTCACACTAACACTATGAATAAGCTTGTAAATCATGATGACTTCATAAAAAATTAATTAAGAAATAATACTGCCCAGCTTTTCAGTGGGATTTAATACGAAGTGTGGGAGAAGAATTGATTGCAATGAAGCACTTTGACAACCAATGGGAATATTAATGACAGTCAAGTAGGCAACATATTTCAAATCAAATGCATTTTGCTACATATCAAGATAGATGTAGAGTCCAAATTGGGTTTAGAAAGGCTTAGTAATTTAAAATGTGGACTTTGTTTTTCATTAAAAGCACAGGAACAAATGAGATCATTAGGATAATTAAAACCTCGGCTTCCTCATCTATCATAATATTTTTATATGAATCTGATATCATTCCATCTGTGAGAAATGGTTCAAAGTAAAGACATCCAGTGATAAGTATTATCAGGGCCACATATCCTTGTCCACTGATAAAATCAAGTGTCCTCTCTAATTCTTAACTTGGTAATTCTGGCATAATTAAATGTGCTCTTACTTTATTCAGATTAGTATAAAGCTCCAGGCTATATACCAAGATCTAATAAAATCAAAATCCTGTAGATGCAAGATCTTATAACATCAAATATCTCCCCAAGTCCTGTCATCACTTGGGTCTGTTTTATTCTAATTATACCAGGATTCTAGATATAGTTTCACATTTCCAAAAATCTTGCCTAGTTTCATAAAATGTAACCTTGCATATATCTTTCAGAATCATTGTCCAATAAAGAATTTTTCAACTTTCTCAGATAAAAATCACATTGCTCTATATTCCTGGTACTTTTCCAGGGAATTTTTTTTTTTATCTTCACCATCATTAATTCAGCCAAAAGTCCCTCAATCTGAATCTTCAACCTTACTAGAGATGCGTTTCTTTTCTCTTGGTTCCACTTTCCTCTCTCATGCAAATAGTGAGGGCAACTGCTGTCTCTATTGCTTCATTTTATGTCTGACCTGAATCATCATGTAACAATGTACTTCTTCTTACTCTCTCGTAGAGAGAAAAATAAGCAACCTTCTCCACTATCTCAGCAGGCCCTCCTCCACATCTCAGATTCTCTTTCTGCTTTCCAACCTTCCAGGTAAATTTAACTTTCTGGATGATATCCTCCAGACCTTTTTGGAACCAGAAGTGGATTCCTTTCCTTCCAGTGTGTCCACAGCAGCCTCCACACCTACCCTCTGGCATCTCAGCAGGCCCCCCTCCACAGCTCCTGAATCACAAAGCATTGCTGCTGTTCAACATCACACCTCACACTGCTCGCACCTCCTTTCACTGGGTGACTGTGGGCAAGGAAGGAAAAGAGCAATGTCCCCCTCAGAGACTCTCAGGAAGGCTAACTACGAAGATATGCCTTAGCATAGCAAACAGAATGGAGAAGATGCACAGAGTCCGCCAAGCTCAGTGAGTGAAAATAATAACATGGAAGGCTCAAACAGAACCAACCAGCTCTGCAAAGTCTCAGAGAATGGATTTAGGGACACCATGTTGGAGATGATTAATGAATTCCAAGAAATAATGGCACAGTCAGCAACTAAAATCAAGAATGAGAGCAAATGTAATAAAACTACAACCAGAAGTGACAGAAGAGTGTGTTAAGTGACAGAAAATAGCATGGTAGATGACACATTGAAGGTTTAAGTAACAGAAAAATAGTAGCTGAAGAAAAGACTTCCAAGATGAGATGCAGGCAACCCCTATAAAACAATAGAAGATAGGAAAAGGTCTAAAAAAGAGATCAAGAGCTCACCAGAGAATTATGGTACAAATTAAAGAAGAATTAATGGAGTACTTAAAGAACTGTAGCACTGCAGTCCCGTTGCTCATCGATTTGCTCAAGCGGGCACCAGTTCCATTGTGAGACTTGTTGTTACTGTTTTTGGCTTATCGAATACACCATGGTTAGCTTGCCAGGCTCTGCTGTGCTGGTGGGATTCGATAGCTTGCTGGCTCTCTGAGAGGGACGGAGGAATCAAACCCAGGTCGGCCGTGTGCAAGGCAAACACCCTACCTGCTGTGCTATCTCTCCAGTCCTACCTAAAGAACAGGAAAATAAATTTGAAGAAGAAATATCAGGAAAAGAAACATAAATAAGAACTTTCCAGAGCTTAAATACAGTCACTGAGATCAGGAGACTCAAAGGGTCCCAGCAAAAAAAAAAAAATAGGCCCAAATAGAAAAACTCTGTACACGTTATATTAAAAAATGACAAAATTCCAAAACAGAAACAGACTATTGGAGGCATCAAGATCAGAAAAGTAACTTACATAAAAAGAAAGTTCATAAGATTCACAGCAGTTCTACTAAATGAGGATCTATGAGCCAGAAGAGAATGAAGGAATGTAGTAAAAACAAATCAAAACAAAAAAAATTTAATAAAATGAACACCTCACCAAAAATACTCTAACCAGCTACATTATTCAGAGTTGAAGGAATAATATAATGTGTTATAAATAGGCAACAGTTTAGAGAATTCATAGTCTTGAAACCGGTTTTGCAAGAAGTGTTAAAGAAATTTCTTCCAAAGACAAGAAAAGCTTCTCAACACTTTGCCATTGAATATGGCAAATCACTGATGGTACTTATGGTTCCCCTCTACTAAATTAAGAAAGGTGTTTTATTCTTTATTTTCCAGGAGATTTTATACTTTTTCTGTAATAAATTATTATTTTATTTATATTAAATGTTCAATGTCTATTCAGGTGATTTTTTTACATTTGTGGAGATGTTTTATCACACGTCTCACTTATTAATGCAGATGTGTAAGCTTTATCTAAAATATAGTAATTTCTAACAGAAAGCCAATATTCCCTTTCAAGGATAAAACACACATTTAAACTTTTAAAAGCCTACTCAGATTTTCCCTTAATTTTTTTTTAATTTTCCTCTTTTCAGTCTTAATAAGTTGTTTATTCATAGGAATTTTCTATTTATGTAAATCTTAATGCATCAACATAAAATTAATCATACTGTTTTGAATTTATATGCCTGTAAGAAAACTGCTGTTGTTGAAACGTATTATGGCTCATCATTGTTTAACATTTCATGAAAGTTCAGTTTACCTTTATTTATCTACATATAGGTGTCACCACCTCCACAATAAGTTCTTTTAAAGAAAAAAATAAGGCTGGAGTGATTGTACAGCAGTTAGGGAATTTAGGTTCTACTCCTGACACTCTATATGGTCCCTCAAGCCCCACCAGGAATGATCTCTGAGCACAGAGCCAAGAGTAAGCCCTGAGCACTACCAAATATGACCCCAAGATCAACTAAAAAACAAAGATAGAAAAAAATGTCCAAAATTCCACAAATCTGATTATTTCTATTAAAACACATAGCTGAACTTGTTTTGGAAATGAAGCATTCACAATTACTAAGATAAAGATCAAGACCTAATATGTCTAATGTACCAATTTACTTTCCTGGCAAATAGCTTACTCCTTAACTTTAGTAGTAACTTAATTTTATCATGCAGTTAGGTAGTTTTGAATCTGAATGAGTCTATAACTCTAAAATAGCATTTTGAGAGCCAATATATTGAAAGTACCAGCTACCATTCAAGCAGTTGGAAAGAGTTAGTACACCTCCCCATATGTACAGTTTACTGCCAAGAAATCCTGTATACCCTGAAGAGAATCTGGCTGGGCACTTGCAGCCATCTGCTATTTAAAATAAAACCATTGTGCAATACTGGCCTGTATGTTAAAAAACCAAATGCGACCAACCTAGGCTTCAAGTGCATTTAGCCATTGAACTAAACTGTATCATCTTTGCCTTACAGAACCTTGGTTTTAATAGCTTGTCAAGCTACCTAGAAAAATGTCATGTAGAAAAGAATGAGGACCAAAGCTTTTGTCTCATTGAGACTAACAGGATCCTGGTGTCAGGTCCATCTGCTTCCTGTAAGCACTGAGCCAATCGGGAACTGGCCAGTTTCAAGACAGCAAAAACACTAATTGCTTCCCCACTCAGCTCTGCTCCAGTTTTCTGAGAACTGGAAGAATATTTTCCCTTGTCAAGCTAATGATGGAGACACTAAACTGATTTCAGGAAGATTTGAGGACCAATTATCTGCTGCCACTCACTGAAATTAAGACCTCAAACCTAGGTCATTTATCTGATCGCTCCAAGCTCCACTTTTAGTGTACCTAGAAGGATAACTATCTAGTAGATTGATCTCTTTTTGAGAATTTAATGTTACAATGTGTATAAAGTATGTAGTCCCGGGGCCAGAGCAATAGGCTAGGGCGTTTGCCTTGCACACAGCTGAACCCGGGTTCGATCCCCGGCATCCCATATGGCACCCCGAGCACCATCAGGAGTAATTCCTGAGTTCAGAGCCAGGAGTAACTCCTGAGCAACTCCAGGTGTGATTCCACCACTGTCTGAGTGAGCCCTGCTTCAACCACCCTCATTCAACCCCCACCCCATGCCCCATTATAAGTTGAGTTCTATAGACCAGTTCTCAGGTTCTGTTGCCTTTGGCTGTTTATTATTACATTGTTTCTCTACATCCTACATATGAGATAGGTGATTCTGTATCTATCCCTCTTCTAACTTCTCTCAGCCTGGTACTCTCTAGATCCATCCACATAGTGGCAAATAGCATACACTCATCTTTTCTTATAGCCAAGTAGTATTTCATTGTGTATATATATACACCACAGTTTGTTTTTAATCCAGTCACCTGTTCTTGGAAAGTTGGGTTATTTCCAGATTTTGGTTACCATGACTGGGGCTGCAATGCACATAGGAGTACAAGTGTCTTTTCAGAATATAGCCTCTGGAACCTTAGGATAGATGCCCAGAATTGGAATTGCTGGGCTATATGAAAACTTAATTCTTAGTTTTTTTGAGAAGTGTTCATATTGTTTTCCCAAAAATGAACTAGTGGACATTCCCACAAGCAGTGGATGAGATTTCCTTTCCCCCTATATACATGCCAAGACTAGTTCTTTTAATGAGTACCAGTCTCACTGGTGTGAGGTGATAACTTATTGTTCTGATTTGCATTTTTCTGATGATAAGCGATGCAGAGCATTTTTTCATATACTTCTTGACCATCTGTTTATCTTCTTTGAGGAAATTTCTATTTATCTCTTCACCCCATTTTAATGTGATTGATTGCATCCAAAATCTGTAAAACACTTATAAAACTTAACAAGAAAAAACTTTTTTTCTTGTTATTAAGC
This sequence comes from Sorex araneus, assembly GCF_027595985.1. Taxonomy (NCBI): domain Eukaryota; kingdom Metazoa; phylum Chordata; class Mammalia; order Eulipotyphla; family Soricidae; genus Sorex; species Sorex araneus. The sequence continues at coordinate 171,389,065 of NC_073302.1, forward strand.
TTAACAAGAAAAAGTATCTTCATGTTCCAAGAACGGATGACTGGATAAAGAAACTATGGATAGGTGCACACACAATGGAATACTACTTGGCTATAAGAAAAGATGAAAGCAAATGGAATTCTTCACTATGGAATACTCCTTAGAATATTATTTTAAAAGATGAAAGGTTAGTAAATTTTCTTCTTTGGATGTGCTCTATACCTGCTCTATTCTTATTCTCATGTAGAAAGATCAGGCATTGAGGGGCTATAGGGCCAACAATTCTTTTCTTTTCTTTTCTTTTTTGCATCACACCCGGTGATACACAGGGATAACTCCTGGCTCTGCACTCAGGAATTACCCCTGGTGGTGCTCAGGGGACCATTTGGGATGGTGGGGATCAAACCCGGGTGGGCCTCGTGCAAGGCAAATGGCCTACCTGCTGTGCTATCACTCCAGTCCCATAGGGTCAACAATTCTTAAAGAGCAGCTCATTTGAATTTAACTGCTACATCTTCCTTGTGCCTCTTATGTAAAAATAAGAACCTTAAGAGGATCATTGGAGTAGGGAGTCTTAATGATGGGGGACCTCAGGTTTATACATAATACATAGACACCATCTAGAGTTATTCCAATATGACCTATTTACTGCCGTATGTCTTCTCCCCAAGGTCTCCTGAATTCCAAGAGAAACTTATGGGCAGTGATTTTAAATCCTTCTCTCCTTGTTAGTCTCAAAGTTTGAGAGAATTAAAAATTAGCTACTTCTCACACAATGAAAAGGTCTAGCATGTCATCTCCTATAGTAGAAATGATTTCAGATAACTTATCACTTGATGGCGCTATTCTCCATCTGTCACTTAGTAACAGTCAACCAGGTCTGTAAAGAACTTGGAGGGGGGGGGGTGGGTGTAGGAGATCAAAATAAGCTGTTGCAAATATTTAGGTAAGATGCTTACCTTGCATTCTGCCCACAAGGGTTCAGTCCCACCAGCATTCCATATGGTCCTCTGAGCCCTGCCAGGAGTGATCCTGAGCACAGAGCCAGAAGTAAACAAAATAATGACTGTTAAAATACCAGACTTCTTAAAATGAAAGCAGGACTTGAGATACTGCACTAAAAACATGGAGGAGAAGAGTTGCTATGCGTTTTGAAGATCCTTCTACTTGGGATTTGCATTTCACTAATGATGGACCTCTAGAGATAGGATCCCGGCCATGGCCTCCCTGGGTTCCAACTCTGAATCCTACTGCTCTCTGGCATGAGATGAGACTCTCCACAGGAAAACTTGAGGGGCTAGCTATCTCATTATAACCATTTGCTGGCTTGTTTCTAAGGCACATTAGCGATGGGTCATCTGGAAAACCCTCCCCAGAAGAAACTCACATAGGCAGTAGGTCACTGGGAACAGTTGAGTTTAAGACAATATCAAAGAGACATCCACACAGTTGCCAGAGCTTTCATCTACTTATTCTACCTATTCCTTACTCTTCCCCCTTAGTCTTCCTGGAAGTTTTTCAATTCTTCCCAAACAACCTGTTCTTCTTTACCTCAGGTCTAGGTTCATACTATTCTATTCAGAATGCTCTTTCCCCAAGCCAACTATCAACTTTGCCAAGCACCAGCGCAAGATTCATACACACTCTTCTTAAAAACATACTAAGAGGGGCTGGAGCGGATAGTACAGCGGGTAGGGCATTTGCCTTCATGCAGCCGACCCGGGTTCGATTCCCAGCAACCTATATGGTCCCCCAAGCACCGCCAGGAGTGATTCCTGAGTGCAGAGCCAGGAGTAACCCCTGAGCATTTCCATATGTGACCCAAAAATGCAAAAAAAATTTAAAAAAAAAACCATACTAAGAGTGGCAAGATGGAGACAACAATCTTATACCAACAGGAGATTCTTTTAAGAATGGAGCCCCAGGAACTAGAATGATAGTACAGCAGGTAGGCGTTTGCCTTGCACACTTTCAATTTGAAGTCACTTTTAATATTAAAATTTTCAATGCCTAAAAAGTAGCTTAAGACTGGTCAAAAAAAAGCAGGAAACTATCAGAGTAATCAATACTTTTTGAGTTGAAATCAGTATAGTGGCATTCTCTCACTTGATAATGAGAGAGTAATTCCTGAGTGTAGAGCCAGGAGTAACCCCTAAACATCACTGGGTGTGGCCTTAAAACAAAGCTAAATAAATGAAATAAAATACAGAACGAAATCCTGAACAAATACATAGATTGGAAGAGTTAACCCTGCTTTTCTTCTGTTTTTCACATGCTCAATGGTTATAATTCATTGGTCATTATGTCCAGTTATTTTCTTTCATTTTTTTGTTTTGATAACATTAACCACAAGTTTTAAATATTGACTAGCATACTTATGGAAACCTATAACCCCACCCAAAGCATCTCTAGAAGTAAGTCCTATTGGGACAGAGTCTATATTTAAGCTTGACCCTTGATCCACAATGCCTAAGATAGTTTTTGTCGTAAGCAATATATATATACACATATATATAGCAAGGATCAATATATACAGAGGTATTGCATTGATCAATTAGTTTATGTTTCTCTGCTTTCAGCTTGAATTAAATTTAATATTAAAATTTTCAGTGCCTAAAAAGTAGCTTAAGACTGGTCAAAAAAAGCAGGAAGCTATCAGAGTAATCAATATTTTTGAGTTGAATGTAATGGTATTCTCTCATTCGATGTTGTCTCTTATTTCCCTATATATGGCATGCTTTCTAGAATCATTGATAGCTTTTATAATCTTCAAACTACTCAACCTTTCAAAATAACTTTTTTTCTTAATTTTCTTGTGTAATGGAGATCTCCTAGTGATTCTGTGAGGCATGTTTCCACAGAAATTTTATCAATTTTATTTCTACTGAAAACGGGTTGTCTGAATCATACATTTTCATGGCCTGACTTCTGCCCTTCTCTATGGTCTATATTCACAAGGTGTTTTATTTTTTAAACAAACACCTAGATTTTGATTTCCCATAAATGTATAATAATATCTAAAAGTGAATAATGTTCAATTTTTTTAATTTGTTTTACTTGGCAGCCACACCCAGCAGTGCTCAGAGCTTACTCCTGGCTCTGTGCTGTGGAATCAATCCTGGCTGGTCTCAGGGGATCATATGGATGCCAGGATTGAACCCTAGTAAGCTGTGTGCAAGGCAAGCACCCCACCAGCTATACTATCACTTTGGCCCCAGGATAACATTCAGATTTATTTTAAAGAATATTTTGCAAGATAGATCAGTTGTGCTGTATACATGCATTAGGAGGTATAAGATATCAGGTTTTTTTTCTTTTTCATGTACTGTTAGGGAGATTCATTGACTAAATTCATCATCATCACCATCATCACCATCATCATCATCATCATCATCATCATCATCATCCCGTTGATCGTCAAATTTCTTGATCAGTCTCAGTAACGTCTCCATTTGTCCTAGCCCTGAGATTTTAGGAGCCTCTCTTTACTCATCCTTCCCAATGATGCTGCATTGGAGTCTTTTTCAGAGTCAGGGTAATGAAACCCAGCGTTGTTACTAGCTTTGGCATATGAATACACCATGGGGAGTTTGCGAGTCTTTCCCATGTGGGCAGAAAACTCTCGGTAGCTAGCCAGGTTCTCCCAGGGGGAGAACTAGGCTATAAGATGTCACTTCCGGGAGCTTGGTTTTAAGTTTCTGGATGTGGGCCTTTGGGTGGACCACATGGCGTCGGGGGCAGTCCCTGGGCATGACCGCCCAGCTACTGGAAAATGGGAAATCTGGGTGGAAGAGGCCCAGTCCCAATCAGAGCAGGCTTGCGGTCTCAGCCCCTGGGTTCCTCTGCCGGTACCTTCATGCATGAGGCTCATCTGAACATGTGGAGAGGGGTCTTAAGCATGGCTGTGTGCTCATGGCTCCACACGAGCTTGAATGTGTGCCAAAGCCCCTCTCCACATGTTCGGATGAGCCTCACACATGAAGGTACTGGCAGAGGAACCCAGGTGTGTGGGACCCGGGGGTGAGACCTCCAAGTCTGCTCGAATTGGGACTGGGCCTCTTCTGCCCAGATTTCCCATTTTCCAGTAGCTGGGCGGTCACACCCAGGGATTGTCCCTGGCACCGTGTAATCCCACCAACGACCCACACCCAGAGACTTAAAACCAAGCTCCTGGAAGAGAGCAAAGCAGAGTCTCTTGCCAGAGTGCCTGGCTGTCTTCCCCGGGGCTCCTTGGGCTCCAGTTTCCCTCCCCACCCTGAGCAGCGCTCCCGCAGCTGAAGACCTCCGGAGCCTAGCCACATTGACTAAATTATAAGTGATAATTTATAATTGCATAATTCTTGATCAGTTGACTTTTTCAAGGAAGAATCTGTCTTTCTCAACCATTTGGTTTTCTGAGATACAGTTCTTATAGGAAAATTAGAAGAGATGCTTGATTCTTCCCTTGCGTTTATCATTTTATGAGTTGGCACCCCTTTAGGAGGGTGATTCTTGGGTTTTTGGACAACACCCAGCAGTTCTCAGAGCTTACTCCTTGCTCTGTGCTGAGGAATCACTCCTGGGGGTGAGGAGTAGGGTATGTAGTACTGCGTATCAATCTTTAGTCAGCAGCACCCAGACATTTTGGAAAGAGTGACATCCTCTCCAAAAAATAAATCCCATCACAGAGGTGGCAACCAGAATTGGGGCAAGACCTTTAAGATGTTCCACATTACTCTGGGGAGCAGAGTGACGTTGCACCAGACACTTGGGACCCCAATCCTACAATCCTATACTTAACAACTAGGGAGGGTCTTGTCCAAATTGTGGTAAATTAAAAAGAATTGATGTTATTGAGTCCCATGCTAATAGTTATCCAAAGAGAACTATTGGTATTTACCAGTTAGTAAAGGGTGAACACTGCAATTCAGGATTTGTTTAACACAGTAAGAGACTGAAATTACTTGAAGCTTGGCATCAGTGTCTCAGAGAACTGGATTAACTTTTATGCACTCTCACTTGTGTCGAGGCTATGTCTACAGGGTGCCACCCAACATCAGAATGGGTGTATCAGGGACCTACTCTCTTCCTTCCTTTTCTCCTAGCCACATGAATCTTTGGATATTTCTGTTTAGATTATCAGGTGCTCAATTGACATTCTTGCATATTATAAGTACTACTGTGGGGAAAGGCATCAAAAACTTCTGAACTTATCTTCTAGAATTTATCTATTCTGAATCTTATTTCCATAAATATTTTAAGGTATAACTTGGTATAACTCTCATGCCCTAAAAACCATTATTTTTGTATTTTGCTTAATGCTATATTATTGCACTGCACTGCACTGCACTGCACTGCACTGCACTGTTGTCCCGTTGTTCATCAATTTGCTCGAGCAGGCACCAGTAACATTGTGAGACTTGCTGTTATTTATTTTGGGCATATCGAGTATGCCAGGGGTAGCTTGCTATATTGTTAGTGGGAATGTGGTCTAAATCAGTCATTCTGCCTTTTTAACAAATAATGAACATTTATGTCTATGCTTTTAGATTATTTGAATACCTAAGATTAAAAGTGAACTAGAGCTGTTCTCTCTATCAACTAAAGACTGTTTAGATTTTAATCTAAACATTTGTAAAAAATATAAACAACTTTAAATTATGCTTTTTATTTATCCACTTCTGTTTTCCGGGCCACACCTGGCAATATTTAGCACTTACTCCTAGCTCTGTGCTCAGGGGTCTTTCCTGGTACATATGGGGTACTGAGGATCGAATCTGAGTCTGCCATGTGCAAGGCAAGTGCCTACCCACTGTACTATCCCACTAGCCCCACATACTTTTTGATCTTCATAGTTGCGCATTGATTTTTTTCCGCCTGTGGAGAAGGCACACCAATAGTGCATAAGGGCTACTTTCAGTTTGTATTTAGGGCTCATGTGGTACCAGGGATTAAACCTGTATCTCCCACATGCAAAGTCCTTCAAACTATCTTTATGGCCCTTAGGAAATGTTATTTATTTTATATTTTTATGGTTACATACGTACAAATTTTCGTGTTTGCATTTTAGTCATACAATGATCAAGTACCCATCCCTCCACTGGTGCCCATTCTCCACCACCAATGATCCCAAGAGCCCCCCCATCACCCCCATACCTTCCCCCCCACCTCACCCTACCTCTGTGACAGGGCATTCCCTCCTTTTGGGTGTTATGGTTTGCAATAGAGGTATTGAATTACCATTACGTTTGGTCTATAGTCTACTTTTGGCTTGTATCTCCCAACCTGAGCGAGTCCTCCCAACACATTTCCCGAGTCAGAAAGAGAGGGACAGACATAGAAAGATTGCATTCCCTTTTGTTCTCTCTCTCTCCAATTGGGTGTTGTGGTTTGCAATAGGGTTATTGAGTGGCCATTGTGTTCAGTCTCTAGTCTACTTTCAGCACGCATCTCTCTTCCCGTGCGCGGTCTCCAACCACTTTTCACTTGGTATTCCCTTCTCTATATGAGCTACCTTTACCCCCAGCATGTGAGGCCAGCTTCCAAGACATGGAGCAAGCCTCCTGGATCTTATATCTACCATTCTTGGGTATGAGTCTTCTCTTCTGTTACTTTATATTCCACAGACGAGTGCAATCTTTCTATGTCTGTCCCTCTCTTTCTGACTCAGAAAATGTTATTTTAAATGCATTGCATTTTACAGTTTTCTTTTCTTTGCAAAAAATTTTTAAAGTTTAAAAATGGTAGGGGCTGCAACAATAGCACAGCGGTAGGGCATTTGCCTTGCACACAGCCAACCCGGGTTCACTTCCTCCACCTCTCTCGGAGAGCCCGGCAAGCTACCAAGAGTATCTTGCCCGAACGGCAGAGCCTGGCAAGCTACCCGTGGCATATTTGATATGCCAAAAACAGTAACAACAAGTCTCACAATGGAGATGTTACTGCTGCCAGCTCGAGCAAATCGATGAGCAACGGGATGACAGTAACAGTGACAGTAAAAATGGTAGGATTTAAGTTTATAAATAATAAAATAATAAGTGAGCTCATTTAAAAAAACATTAATGAGAGGGAAAATAATACTTTATTGTGACAAAAACCACTGGTGCTTCTCACAAATAACAACATCTTGAGAAAACTGAACTGAAAAATGATCATGAGCAAATAAGAAGTAGGAGAGAGATTATTTTCCTGGTTTTATTTAATATACAAATGAATTATTCATCTTATGCCCTAGCTTAAAGCTAGCTATCATCTCTAAATTATCTTGAATAAACATATACACCAATTATGGATTTAGTACTCCAAACTATATAGAAAAAATTTGCCTAGGAAGTAAATATTTAAGATAAACTGTTTTATTTAAATCTTTTTGTTTATATATTTATCTCATAGTGATAAATATCACTTATTCATCCTACAATGTAGGTTAAAATGATGCAAATCATTCAGAAGATTCTCCCTCTCAGAGAGAACTTAAACAAAATATGAGCAAAACTATAAGAACAAGCTCTGCAGAGGCTTTAGAAATGGTTTCTATTAATTTTTTTAGAAGGGTCCCACTTCCTTTTTTCTTTAAACTATGTTCTGATTCCCAGTTTTTAAATTACCCAATAAATGGGGGCCAGACCAAAAACAGATGACTGGTACATCTACACAATGGAATACTATGTAGCTGTCAGAAAACAGAAGTCATGGAATTTGCATACAAGTGGATAAACATGGAAAGTATCATGTTGAGTGAAATGAGTCAGAAAGAAAGAGACAGAGGTACAAGCTTGCAATGATGCAATTTCTGGCAGATATTTCTCTGGACTTAGTTACTAAAATACAGAAATCCAAAACCGTGTGGTAGTGCGGCTGCTCAACCTCATATCTCTTCATTCTCAGCAATGGAAAACAAGTTATCAAATGCTTCCTTTTCAGCAGGTCCGACTTTAGGGGGGAGAAACTCCAAACAATAATAGTGAGTTTTTTGTTGAAATATTGAATGTAATCAAAGTAAAGTGAAAGTAAAGTGAAATTTATCAGTCAGGCGGGGTGGGGAGCTGGGAGGTGGGGGGTGGAGGGAGGTGTACTGTGATTCTTGGTGGTGGAATATGTGCACTGGTGAAGGGATGGGTGTTCGAGCATTGTATAACTGAGACTTAAACCTGAAAGCTTTGTAACTTTCCATATGGTGATTCAATAAAAGAATAAATTTTAAAAAATAATAATAAATGGGGGCCAGAGCTATAGTACAATGGCTAGAGCATTCGCTTTACACGTTTGATTCCAGGTTTGATTCCCTGGCATCCCATATGCTCCTCTGAGCACCTCACCTTCAGAAGTAATTTTGAGTGCAGAGCCAGGAGTAACTCCTTAGAATCACCAGGTGTGCCCCTGCACACACACAAAAAATAACAACAACAAAAATAAAACAAATAAATTGCCCTACGTAAAGCTTTGCTTTGTAAAGTACATATGGATTTTGTCTTACATTTTTCTTCTATTTTCTGTGAAAATCACTTTTCTCTAACCTTTCATATGCTCTTGAGTTGGAAAATAAATCAGTAGAACTTGGTGATCCTATTAATTTGGGCAAAGACAGAGGATATATTAGTTTCCTACTGTGGTTGTAACAAATTACCACAATCTTAGCAGTTAAAGCAGTACAAATTTATTCTTGTATAGATTGGAAGCCGGAAATTAGAAAGTCAGGTGTCACAAAGTGATTTTCCTCCTGAAGACATTAGGGGAGAATCCATTTTCTTGCTTTTGCTAGCTTCTGGGGTCTACTTGAGCTCATTGCTCCTTGGCTGGACTGTCCGTTTGCAAAACTATCTTCTCTGCCGCTATCATCATCATCTCTGTAACGCTGAGTCTCCTGCCTCACTCTTGTAGGGAATTGTTAATTACACCGAGCCTACAAAACAGTTGCAAATTCCCTTTTACTTTTTATAGTAATATATTCACAAATTCCAGAGATTTAGCCCGTCTCAATGGGTCAGTCCAAATACCAATTTCCATGAAGGTTTTCAAGCCCGAGTCAATAGAGAAATATAGGCCAGAGTCAACTAGAGAAATTTTCTAAGGGTGTTATATGGATGTTTATGTTACTAATATTATTTATATAGTAATTTAAGATGCTTTAATTTTACCAATTTTATATTTTATAATTTAAATCATTTAATTTTACCAATGTTATTTATATAATTTAAGATATGTGAATGATCATCTTTCTCAATGCATGGAAAAAGATGGAGTAGACTGAAGTCAGACTGGAATGGAGGCAAGAAATAGATGGAAGAGATTGTGGAGGGCTCATATTCCTAGCGATATTCTCAAAAGTCCATTAGTAGATTTTGAGAAGGTGCCTCAAGCATAAATATCTCAATATCATAGCTTAAGTCATTATATCTAAATTAAATTCTTTAAGTTAGGGTTCTTTTCTGATTAATTAAATTATTAATCAATAGATTACTAATAGATCTATTAAATAACAGGTTAGTATATTATCATAAAACCTTACTTTGAGGGGGCTGGAGCAATAGCACAGCGGGTAGGGCGTTTGCCTTGCACACGGCCAACCGGGTTCGATTCCCAGCATCTCATATGGTCCCCGAGCACCGCCAGAGGTAATTCCTGAATGCAGAGCCAGAAATAACCCCTGTGCATAGCCGGGTATGACCCCAAAAGAAAAAAAACACCAAAAAACAAAACCTTACTTTGATTTAAAGCCTTTTGTGGTCAAACTTTATGCTTTTCTTTTCTTCACGTGAGAGGGAATGGAAAACATTGAATTCATTGCAGCACAATTTCCAATATTCAAAATATGGAAACAACCCAAGGGCCCAGTGAGAGATGAGTGAGTGAGGTTGTGTGAATATATAAATATGTATATACATATATAGTGTGTATAATATATGTGTATATATACAATATATGTTATGTTATGCACAATGGTTACTACTTTCTAATGACAGTGTTTCTATTCTTTATGCCAAAGGTCTCTTTACTGGCATACTTTTCCATCAATTATTTCTGTGTATCTGATCTAATTTTTTTCAGAAGATTGTTTATTTGATTACTCAGTAATATACATTTCTGCAAATTTAGAGGAGATACTGGCTACAAAGAGCTTAAGTGATACCTAAAAAATATTTGTATTCTTAGTAGACAACATAATTCTGAGAAAAATTTAAACATGGGAGTCTTGTTTGTTCTATTTATTTTTAGGTTTTTGGGCCACATCTGGCTGTATACAGAGTTTACTCCTGATTCTGTGCTCAGAGATCACTTCTAGAGCTGCTTAGGGGACCATATGCAGTACTGAGAATCAAACCAGGGTCAGCTTTAAGCAAAACCAGTGCTAAACATGGATTTTAAAACATCTAAATTGCTTTTCATAATATTCTTACAATAAAACCATTATTTTTCTACATTTATGAGGGATTTTTTTCATGGAATAGCTTACACTGTGGAAAAACAGACTGGCTAGTTATCAACTTCATGGGTCTGTGAAAGTCACTATCCAACACACACACACACACAGAGACACACAGACACACACACAGCTCTTAATTGTCATTATCAGTATTTTTAGTTACATTTCTAACTCAGAATTATTTTTCATTAGATATTTCTTGAGATTATTACATAATTGTCTCTTATGTCTACTTTACACTTTAAACAAACAGCAATGGCCAGAAAGTCCAGTTTGCTTCCATGGTGACACTGAGAACTGCACGGCCCAAACAAGCACAACAAACCACTGGGGGTTTGAGCTCTAGTGCTAGCATGTGTGTTGTTAGTTGACAACATTTTTGTCTGACTTTTGCTAAAATTAGGTTCACTTGGAATACAGTCTTTCTGTTTCCTCAGTGTAATTACTGGCCCTCTAGTGCTTTCCCAAAGCTGTTGTTTATGATGATTCATGTAGCAGAAAATATACAATTTGGTTCTTGAGAGTCACACAATGACAATTTAATCCTCTGGCAGAGAAAATGTAACAAGGATCAGTATAAAAGCCCAATAGTTTTAACAAAAGATTTATTCCCTTTCTCAAAGTGACTTCTTGTGAAGCAAATATACAAACATACACAATCCTATACATTTTTTTTTCTTTTTTTTTATAATTTATTTATTTTTAATTAGAGAATCACCGTGAGGGTACAGTTACAGATTTATACACTTTTGTGCTTATACTTCCCTCATACAAAGTTCGGGAACCCATCCCTTCACCAGTGCCCATTCACCACCCGTAAACCCGGCGTCCCTCCCACCCTCCCCAATCCCATCTCCCCCCCACCCCACCCTGCCACTGTGGCAGGGCATTCCCTTCTGTTCTCTCTCTCTAATTAGCTGTTGTGGTTTGCAATAAAGGTGTTGAGTGGCCGCTGTGCTCAGTCTCTAGCCCTCATTCAGCCCGCACCTCCCTTCCCCCACATGGCCTTCAACTACAATGTAGTTGGTGATCGCTTCTCTGAGTTGCCCTTTCCCCGGACCGTGAGGCCAGCCGCGAAGCCATGGGGTCAACCTCCTGGTACTTATTTCTACGGTTCTTGGGTATTAGTCTCCCACTCTGATATTCTATATACCATAGATGAGTGCAGTCTTTCTATGTCTGTCTCTCTCTTTCTGACTCATTTCACTCAGCATGAAACTTTTCATGCCCATCCACTTAACTACAAAATTCTTGACTTCCTTTTTTCTAACAGCTGCATAGTATTCCATTGTATAGATGTACCAAAGTTTCCTCAACCAGTCATCCGTTTTGGGGCATTCGGGTTTTTTCCAGATTCTGGCTATTGTAAACAGTGCTGCGATGAACATACATGTGCAGATGTTGTTTCGATTGTACTTTTTTGATTCTCTGGGATATATTCCCAGCAGTGGTATTGCTGGGTCAAATGGGAGCTCAACCTCTAGTTTTCTGAGAATCGTCCATACTGTTTTCCAAAAGGGCTGAACTAGCCAGCATTCCCACCAGCAGTGTAGAAGGGTCCCTTTCTCCCCACATCCTCTCCAACAGCGGTTGCTTTTGTTCTTTTGGATGTGTGCCAGTCTCTGTGGTGTGAGGTGGTATCTCATGGTTGTTTTGATCTGCAACTCTCTGATGATTAGTGATGTAGAGCACTTTTTCATGTGCCTTTTGGTCATTCGTATTTCTTCCTTGGTAAAGTTTCTGTTCATTTCTTCGCCCCATTTTTTGATGGGGTTGGATGTTTTCTTCTTGTAGAGTTCAACCAGTGCTTTGTATACCATTGATATCAACCCCTTATCTGATGGGTATTGTGTAAATATCCTTTCCCATTCTGTGGATAGTCTTTGTATTCTGGTCACTGTATCTTTTGCGGTGCAGAAGCTTTTTAGTTTAATGTAGTCCCATTTGTTTATCTCTGTTTTTACTAGATTGCTTAGTTCCGTGTCACCTTTGAAGATACCTTTATCTTCAATATCGTGGAGGGTTTCGCCGACCTTGTCTTCAATGTACCTTATGGTTTGTGGTCTAATGTTGAGGTCTTTAATCCATTTTGATCTGACTTTTGTGCATGGTGTCAGGTCAAGGTCTAAACCCATTTTTTTGCATGTGGCTGTCCAGTTGTGCCAGCACCATTTGTTAAAGAGGCTTTCCTTGCTCCACTTCACATCTCTTGCTCCCTTATCAAAGATTAGATGATCATACATTTGGGGTTGTGTGTAGGGATATTCCACCCTGTTCCATTGGTCTACGGCTCTGCCTTTGTTCCAGTACCATGCTGTTTTAATTGTTACTGCTTTGTAGTAAAGATTGAGGTTGGGGAGGGTGATGCCTCCCATCATCTTTTTCCCAAGAATTGTTTTAGCTATCCTTGGACGTTTGTTATTCCATATGAATTTTAGGATTGCTTGATCCATTTCTTTGAAGAATGTCATGGGTATACTTATAGGGATCATATTGAATCTGTATAATGCTTTAGGGAGTATTGCCATTTTGACAACATTGATTCTCCCTATCCACGAGCAGGGTATATGTTTCCATTTCCTCATGTCCTCTTTGATTTCATGGAGTAGCGTTTTGTAGTTTTCTTTGTAAAGGTCTTTTACTTCCTTGGTTAAGCTGATTCCGAGGTACTTGATTTTCTGGGGCACGATTGTGAATGGGATTAGGACCAGAAAAAGGACTCCAAACCAGACCGAAGGAAAGAAATAATAAAAATTAGAGCAGAAATTAATGACATCGAAACCAAAAAAACAATCCGAAAGATCAATGAAACAAAGAGTTGGTTCTTTGAGAAAATAAATAAGATTGATAAACCGCTAGCAAGACTCACAAAGAAAGAAAGAGAGAAAACTCTAATAAATCGAATCAGAAATGAAAAGGGGGACATCATAACAGAAACCAGTGAGATTCAAAAGATCATTAGAGACTACTTTGAAGGTCTTTACGCCACAAAAAAGGAGAACCTAAAAGAAATGGATGGATTCCTTGATTCCTACAATCTCCCAACACTGAAGAAAGAAGACCTGGAATACCTGAATAGACCCATCAATGTTAAGGAAATTGAAACTGTAATCAAAAACCTCCCCAAAAACAAAAGCCCAGGCCCAGATGGTTTCACTGGCGAATTCTTCCAAACATTTAAAGAAGACCTATTGCCTGTTTTCCTCAAACTTTTCCAGGAAATTGAAAAAACAGGAACTCTCCCAAACAGTTTCTATGAAGCACATATCTCCCTAATACCAAAAGCAAACAAAGACACCACTAAGAAAGAAAATTACAGACCAATTTCCCTGATGAACACCGATGCGAAGATCCTCAACAAAATACTAGCAAATAGGATCCAACAACTCATCAAAAAGATCATACATCACGACCAAGTGGGATTCATCCCAGGGATGCAAGGATGGTTTAACATTCGGAAATCAATCAACATAATCCAGCATATCAACAAAAGTAAAGACAAAAACCATATGATCATATCAATAGATGCAGAGAAAGCATTTGACAAGATCCAACATCCTTTCATGATGAAAACCCTCGCCAAAATGGGGTTTGGAGGAACTTTCTTCAAGATAGTCGAAGCCATCTATCACAAGCCTACGGCAAGCATAATCCTCAATGGGGAAAAACTAAGGGCCTTTCCTCTGAGATCGGGCACAAGACAAGGATGCCCACTCTCACCACTCCTCTTCAATATAGTACTGGAAGTACTTGCGATAGCTATTAGACAAGAAAAAGAGATTAAGGGCATCCAGATAGGAAAGGAAGAAATCAAACTCTCACTATTTGCAGACGACATGATACTATATCTAGAGAAGCCTAAAACCTCTACTAAGAAACTCTTAGAAACAATAGACTTATACAGTAAAGTTGCAGGCTACAAAATCAATACCCAAAAATCCATGGCATTCATATATGCAAACAATGAGGCAGAAGAAATCCTATACATTTTTAAGTTTAAAAATTATATTATTATTTTTTTTAGGTTGTTTCTATAGGGTTGGTGGGTTGTTTTGTTTTGTTGCTGTTTCAAGCTTTGAGAGCCACAACTGCAGTGCTCAGGGCTTACTCCTGGCTCTACACTCAAGGATCATTCATGGTGGGGCTTGGGTAACCATATGTAGTACCAGACATTTCACCAACGTGAGCCATGTGCGAAGCAAGCACCCTACCCGGTCTACAGAAAAATAGGATTAAAGTTTATCATATCAATATACAAAATTACTGTACTCTCCAATATCCTATGACCCTCCACCAGTGTCCCTATGTCATTTCTAGAGTTATTTTCTTTGTGTCTACCTCTGATACCTCCTTATATTTAAATATATATACATATATATATATATAATTTAGGTAGCACCATCACATTAATGTTAACATTTGCAGTATTGGTGTATAAAGTACTGCATTTCGTCACTCCCTCCTCAAAGTACCCAATAGTTTTAAATAGCTTTTATTTAAAAATGAATAACATACAACTGGACAACCACATGCAAAAAAATGGGCTTAGACCTTCACCTGACACCATGCACAAAAGTCAGATCAAAATGGATTAAAGACCTCAACATTAGACCACAAACCATAAGGTACATTGAAGACAAGGTCGGCAAAACCCTCCACGATATTGAAGATAAAGGTATCTTCAAAGGTGACACGGAACTAAGCAATCTAGTAAAAACAGAGATAAACAAATGGGACTACATTAAACTAAAAAGCTTCTGCACCGCAAAAGATACAGTGACCAGAATACAAAGACTATCCACAGAATGGGAAAGGATATTTACACAATACCCATCAGATAAGGGGTTGATATCAATGGTATATAAAGCACTGGATGAACTCTATAAGAAGAAAACATCCAACCCCATCAAAAAATGGGGCAAAGAAATGAACAGAAACTTTACCAAGGAAGAAATACGAATGACCAAAAGGCACATGAAAAAGTGCTCTACATCACTAATCATCAGAGAGATGCAGATCAAAACAACCATGAGATACCACCTCACACCACAGAGACTAGCACACATCCAAAAGAACAAAAGCAACCGCTGTTGGAGAGGATGTGGGGAGAAAGGGACCCTTCTACACTGCTGGTGGGAATGCCGACTGGTTCAGCCCTTCTGGAAAACAATATGGACGCTTCTCAAAAAATTGGATATTGAGCTCCCATTTGACCCAGCAATACCACTGCTGGGAATATATCCCAGAGAGGCAAAAAAGTATAATCAAAACAACATCTGCACATGTATGTTCATCGCAGCACTGTTTACAATAGCCAGAATCTGGAAAAAACCCGAATGCCCTAGAATGGATGACTGGTTGAGGAAACTTTGGTACATCTCTACAATGGAATACTATGCAGCTGTCAGAAAAAAGGAGGTCATGAATTTTGTATTTATGTGGATCGGCATGAAAAGTTTCATGCTGAGTGAAATGAGTCAGAAAGAGAGAGACAGACATAGAAAGACTGCACTCATCTATGGTATATAGAATAACAGAGTGGGAGACTAACACCCAAGAATTGTAGAAATAAGTACCAGGAGGTTGACTCCATGGCTTGGAGGCTGGCCTCACATTCTGGGGAAAGGGCAACTCAGAGAAGGGATCACCAACTATAATGTAGTCGAAGGCCATGTGGGGGAAGGGAGTTGCGGGCTGAATGAGGGCTAGAGACTGAGCACAGTGGCCACCCAACACCTTTATTGCAAACCACAACAGCTAATTAGAGAGAGAGAACAGAAGGGAATGCCCTGCCACAGTGGCAGGGTGGGGTGGGGGGAGATGGGATTGGGGAGGGTGGGAGGGATGCTGGGTTTACTGGTGGTGGAGAATGGGCACTGGTGAAGGGATGGGTCCCCGAACTTTGTATGAGGGAAGCATAAGCACAAAAGCGTATAAATCTGTAAATGTGCCCTCACGGTGATTCACTAATTAAAAATAAATTAATAAATTTTTTTAAAAAAAGGAAAAAAAAAGAAAGAGATTAATTCAAAAGGCAACATGAAATTATTGTAACCAAATTTTTCCAGCAAAATAAATAAATGTCAAGAATTCAAAAAAAATGAATAACATATACATAGTAGCTCATCTCATCCAGGTTCATTATAATTAGGGTATACAATATGCAAGGTCAAAATGAGGGGCTACTCACTTGCCCCAAGCCCATGTTCTCTGTTGCTCTGTGCCTCTGCTGTTCTCACCTGCTTGTCCCTGTGTTTCTTTGCTTGCTTATTTCCATTTGGGAAAAGTCTGTGTTCTCTCTTCAACACATACTTCTCTCTTTCTCTCTCCTCATATCTTAAAAATAATTAAATAACATACTAGTTATTGAGTAACGAGATAGTTTAATGTTTCTTTAAGTGTATTTCCTGTAAATGACTGAAATGTCTGCAGTAGCTCCTTATTACTTAGATTGGGTATTAAAGATGGTTCAAATACAGACTGGAGAAATAACAGCAGACCAGGCACTTGCCTTGCACATGGTCAATCTCAGTTTGATCTCCAGCATATACCCCTCCTCCCTCCCCCCCTCTCCCCAACACACACAACCCTGTTCCGGCCAGAAATGATCCTAGGTAGAGTCAGGAGTAAGCGCTAAGCACAAAACAAACAAAAAGAGGGTTAAAATGCTAATACCTACAAGGAGAATTAGCACTTAAATACTTTCTTCCTGTGGGGATCATGGGCAGGCTCTTCCCAGCATCAAGTTTAAAAGAAATATATAAATATGTATGTACATATAATATTCTAGTCTAGAACTTAAGAACCAATGACTCTTTAAGCTATTCAGATTAACATCTCAATATTTTAAGGAAATGTAATATCCTTTTAGCAAACATAAATATTTGGTTTTATGCAGTGTTATATTCAGTGTTAGTTTTTATTAACTAAATTTTTATAGCAACCCCTAAGAATATGTTTACCTTCACCTTATCCATAGATGCTGTAATGGCTAATTCAGGTCTTGATTCTGTAAATTTCGTGTGTGAACAAGAACACCTTTTCTTTATTGGTTTTCTTTGTGGAGTAGACAGGGTGTGGGGTGAGGTTTTAAAGCTAAGACTACATACAAGTGGAGGAAAGAGCTTAGATCCATGTCATATGAGTCAGCAAAACCCCAATCTGAATCAACAGTTTAAAACAGGTTAAACCCTAATTTGTGGGTCAAAGTAATCATCAATTCTCCCTTCTTTAATACTACTTTACTCAATGTTTAGTGATATGAGAACTGTCAGAAAGCAATTTTGATAAATTTTGATCAATGTTGAGGTTGTTTCTTAAATTTCCACTGAGGGTACTGCTTTAATTAGCAGGAGTGGTTGGTTTGGCCACTGTGTAGGAGGTTACACATGGAAACCTAAAGTAATCAGTGCTATCACTCGTGAAAGTGCTATCACTTTCCCAGCTACAACCAAATATATCTTGAAAACTAGCTATCTAACTCATCAGAGCTTCTCCTCCCTTTGGCCTATTATCCTGAGTTTGGAGTGCGATTACCTAGACTGAAGTAAGATTACCTAGACTGAATGCAGTAGTAGGGTGGCCAAAGTATTTGCCTAAATTAATGGGTGTATGTTTTTTTCTCTACTTCCGAAAGTTGGTATTTTTCATCTAAACCAAAGAGTTCTCAACTTTGTTCCCTCTCATCTTGATCTAATTTGACCTTTAATCATCCTCGAGGCTAATTCCAGGGAGAGCAGAGCAAGCGGTCAGCCTCAGCCCCCAGCACTTCCCAGGATTCAGACACCAGTCCTCTGTGTTCTACAAGAGACTTCAAGTTCTCCGAATGATCACATCAGAATTCTATGGCCCTTTCCTCTGGGTCTACAGGAAAGTGCACACACACAAGCAACATAAACACAACACACCAACACAAAAGACCTTTCCCCCCTGGGACAGGCTCTCCTCTACACGAATTCTTCTTGTTGTCCAGCAACTGACTCCTATTTATTTCGGATGTTACTGACAGGTGTTAGGATCATATAACTGATTTCTCGATGTTTACTTGGAACGTCCTAAGGGTGTTCTGTCTCACGTGGCATACTATTATCTGAAATTTAGCACTTATGGATTCAGCCAAAATTTTAATTTTACATTTCTTATTTTTTTAATTTTTTAAATTTTTAATTTAATTAATTTAATTTTTAATTTAATTTTAAGTTTTACTTTCCAGGAGGGACTAATAGATCTAGTTTATGTTGACATCAAACTCCCATAAAATAATCCAAACAGAACATAAAATAAAAATCTTATTATAAAATATTTTTAATTAAAAGGGATTTTTCCACTTTTTTTCTTTTTGTATATGATGCCAGAGATCAAACCCATACAAATTTTTTACCACTGAGTTACTTCCATAATCCTTATTTTAATGCTTTAGAATAATCCACTGTGAGTGACAGATAACATGTCACAAATTGCTTCTCAGGCTGTGTTCCTGTCCCTAAATGATATATAACAGTAGTCTACACCTTAGGTGACATTCTGACAAAGTCCAAACTGCAGAGATATAGAATAGTGTATCAAGACTTAGAGGTAGATGGAGAAGCAAATCGAAAAGAAACACAAGAGAATTTGGAGGCAGTTGACAACTATGGTGTACTTGGTAGTGATTACATGACTATGCATTTCTTGAACCTCAGAACTAAACACTAAAAATTTATAATATTTTTTAAGCCTTTCAATAATCAAATTATTCCTTACTAAGCACATTGAGAACACCCCTTCAACATATCTCATCTAGGAATAACCAAATCATGACCGTCTGTGCTCTATTTCTCATCTCTGAGATGACATGCCTTTTTGAAGGCAAGGTTAACCAAAATCTTTATGGTGACTTATTCTATAGACACAGCCACCCTCACTGCCTAAAATAACTCCCTACCAGGTCTACCTGTAACATCAGACACCTCCTTCTCAGAGTGTCTCATGCACTGCTGACTGGAGAAGCACATGTTAAGTCCCACCTGCAGGGTCTGCAGAGCCAGAACTGTCACAGACAAGTCTAAGTCAGCCCCGGGGTTCAATAACTTGAACTGTGCATTTCATGCATTGTATCTTCTAAGTAAAAGTCAGACAAATTCATGGTTTGATCTTAGATGAAGCAAGAGATCTTCACACAACAGAAATGGAAAACCTTTTCATTATTTTAGAATGACAACTCTAAAGTAATGCATCTGTTTTTGGAGGTGGGTGCCAGAGATTAAACTCGGGGCTCATGTGCTTAACCACTAAGTGACATCCTGATCTAAACACACATTCATATTTTTCAAAGAATGCTGCTGACAAACATACAATTTCTTACTGTCATTTAAATCTCACTCTCTGAATCATCCATGACCTTCCAATATCTTTCTGTACATGAACATATAAGGATAGCCACTTTAAATCACTAAAAAAATGGAGATATATATTTTAATCCTCTTAAAAGCAAGAATACAATTGAATATAGTATCAAATAACTCCAAGTTTCTAAGCACAAGAATATAATCAAGTATAGTGCCCAAAACTCCACACTTTTGATCACCAACTATTTTACCCATGCCCCAATTTCATTCATTTGTGAAAACAATTTTTCTTTTTTTATTCTGAGGAATATAAAAATTCGAGAGAAGCGGCAGGCATTCTGGTGAGCAACGCGGCCCAGAAAATGCTCCGGACCCGAATTGGGGCCAACAACACCAGGGAGCCGGAAGGAGGATGTGCAGCCAGCACACCTTCTCCAGATGGAGCCCTGGTGACACTGAGCAGCAACTAACACGGCTCCGGGATTCGGGACTGGGACACATCCGAGCCGCGTGGGGGCACTGGAGTGGGGTGGCGCCAGCTCAAAACTCCAAGTGGTCCCGGCCGCCGGAAGTCACGCCCTCGACCCAGCCTCGGCGCCATCTTGCCACAATCAACAGAGAAGCGGCAGGCATTCTGGTGAGCAACGCGGCCCGGAAAATGCTTCAGACCCAAATTGGGGCCAACAACACCAGGGAGTCGGAAGGAGGAGGTGCAGCCAGCACACCTTCTCTAGATGGAGCCCTGGCGACACTGAGCAGCAACTAACACGGCTCCAAGATTCGGGACTGGGACACATCCGAGCCATGCGGCCGCTAATGCAGCCACGCGACCTTTTCTAAAACCTGAAAACATACAATGTTTTAATGGAAAACTAATTATCAAATGCTTCCTTAATAGGGCTATCTTGTTTGGGGGTATAACTCCCACAACAATAGTGAGTTTTGTGTTGAAATATGGAACATAATCAAGGTGAAGAGAAAATGAAGTGAAATTCATCAGTTATACAGTTTGGGTGGGGGGCGGTGGGTATACTGGTGATTTTGGTGGTGGAATATGGGCACTGGTGAAGGGATGGTGTTTGAATACGGTATAACTGAGACACAAACCTGAGAACTATGTAACTTTCCACATGGTGATAAAATTTAAAAAATTAAAAAAAATTTTAACAAAACAAATATAAAAATTCAATCAATAGAAATCCCCTTCAGATTTTCAGAGAAGTCAGGAATCCAGGATGGAACCCTGAAGTTTCCAGGAAGTGGTAGATTTTGAAGAAGTCAGAGACATGGAGGGTTGAAGGCCCCATGTGCTAAGAGACTAGAGGAAGCTTGTTCATAGGTTAGCTCAAATGTGGAAAAAGTACAAAAATGTTTGATCTTTCACAAGTTTCCTCGAACTTTGATTTAGTTTTTGTTTCTTAGGGGTCACATCCAGTGAAGCTGGGGATAGGAAGAAGTATGGCAATGCCTCAGGGACTCTCCCAAAATATACCCAGTTCTGTGTGGAGAGTGGTGCAGCATTTAATGTAACAGTGAAATGTGGCCATTTCTAAGAGTTTCTTAGAGAATTCCATTAGAACAACAAAGCAGTTTGGTCTGAGGCACTCTAGGAAGCCAGAAACGTGTCAGATTTATTTCTGGAGGGCACTAGTACCACATCAGAGAGGTACTCTTGTCCTGTCTGGGTTTACCCACTGTGATATACATACCCATAGGCATAAGCTGAGTGACAAGAAAGAGAAATGTCCGTGAGGACTTATCCAGGAGGCAGTCGAGTAACTATGGCATCCTGGCACAATCCTGACACTTTCCATTGTTCTTAGAGAAAACATCTCACTTTCTTGCCTAACTCATTTGTTTTTTGTAGTGGATTCAAATACAAAAAAAAAAAAAGAAAAAAGAAAAAAACCTATTTTTTCTTCCCTGTCCCACTCTCAGACCCAAGCTTCTTTTTCATTTGTACCTACTTAAAGTATTTAGATGAAACGTGTTCATTGTTTTCAGATAGATTTTTGATTTTTTATTTTTGTTCCACACCTGGTAATGCTCAGGGGCTACTCCTGGCTCTGTGCCCAGGAATTATTTCTGGCAGTGCTCAGAAGACCACATGGGATGCTGGGGTGGAAACGAGGTTGGTCACATGCAAGGCAAGCCCCCTACCTGCTGTATCATCTCTCCAGCCCCCATAATTTTATCACTGTCATCCTGTTATTCATCAATTTACTCAAGCGGGCACCAGTAATGTCTCCATTTATCCCAGCCCTGAGATTTTAGCAGCCTCTCCTTATTCGTTTTTCCCAACAGTTGGAAGCTCTCTTCAGGGTCATGGGAATGAGACCTGTTATTGTTACTGTATTTGGCATATCGAATATGCCACAGGGAGTCTGTCAGGCTCTCTGTGACTAGCCCCCATAAGATAGATTTATTTTTAATAACAAGGGGTCTGGAAGATATTCTTTTTTTTTAATTGAATCACCATGAGCCTCAGATACAAAACTTTCATGTTTGAGTTTTAGTCACACAATGATCGAACATTGATCCCTCTACCAATGTACATTTTCCACCACCAATGTCCCTAGTATCCTTCCCTCCCCTCCCACCCCTCTCCCTGCCTCTGTGTCAGAAAAATTGCTCTCTTACTCTCTGGCTCTACTTACAAGTATTATGGTTTGCAATACAGATTACAGATAATGAGAGGCCACTATGTGTTTGGTCCTTTATCTATTTTCAGTACACATCTCCCATCCTGAGAGACCCCTCCAACCATCATTAACTTAGTGATCCCTTCTCTATCCCAGCTTCCTTCTCCCCCAGCTCATAAGGCAGGCTTCCAACCATGAAACAATGTTCCTGGCCCTTGTCTCTAATGTCCTTGGCTGTTAGTCTCATATTAAGACATTTTATATTCCACAAATGAGTGCAATAATTCTATGTCTGTCCCTCTCTTTCTGATCCATTTCACTTAGCATGATATTCTCCATTACCATCCACTTATAAGCAAATTTCATGACTTCATCTTTCCTAACAGCTGCATAATATTCCATTGTGTAGATGTACCAAAGTTTCTTTAACCAGTCATCTGTGCTCAGGCACTCGGGTTGTTTGGGAGATATTCTTGAGTAATACTTAACCCTTTTTCTAAGAATTTTGGGAAAGGGATGGCAAAGAGTGGGGTGGAGTGTAGGGGGAATCCAAAGTACAGATATTAGCATTGCCATCCCCTAATCAGAATATTTTCTTTAGGTGGAGCCTCTTGGATAACCAGCATCACCTGAGGATTTGTTTTTTGAAATACAGTTTCTCTAGCCCCACCCCAGATCCATTAAAACAGAAACTCATGCTATGTTTCAGACACTGTTATTCTAGTTTAGTTCCAAGAGATTCTAATGAAAGTGTAACTTTGAAAGCCTTAGAGCAAAAGTAATAAGTTAAAACTTAGAGAAAAAAAAAGTTTACCTTGAGCAGTGAAGAATCCTAGCTGGCGGGCACCGCAAGCCGGAGAACGCTCTGGATCCCAGACCATGCCAACAACACCGGGAACCCCAGATGGAGAAGGTGCAGTCTTCCCGCCTTCTCCAGATGGAACCCTGGTGACACTGAGCTTCTACTAACATGGCTCCGGTATGGGGGAATGCGACTATTTCTCCAAACTGTACAGCTGCTTATGTGGCTACGTGGCCTTTCCTGATATACAAAAAGCTGCTCAGGAACAGCTCCCCCACCCCTGAGCGGCCAATATCCCAGAGGCACAGAATCCAATCTCAGAACGCAGCAGCTGCTAGCAGATATACTCCTGGACTGTGGACTAAGCTATGGCTCCCTGTAGCCCCAGGAGGGCAAGGGTTTTTGTCCCTCGGCCATTTCCCCTTTGTGGCAACATGGTGACTGCCACCTTTCAGAGCCAATTGGACAAAGAGGTAGGAGCTTGCAGTGATGGGATGCATGGGGAATCTCACGATGGGGGGTGGCGGGGGCAGAACCGGCCCTGTTCCCTGCCCAAATGAGACCCCGAGCAGCCACCCACGAACAGCTCCTCCACTCCTGAACAGCCATGATCCCAGAGGCACACAAACCAATCTAAGAATGCAGCGGCTGTTGGCAGAAATACCTCTGAATTTAAGTACTAAAGTACCAGAATCCCAAAACTGGGCAGCCGCTTTTGCGACCATGCAACATCATACGCTCTTTGTTATCAGCAATAGAAAACATATGATCTAATGATACCATTTCGACAGGTCTGGTTGTTGGGGGGAAAACTCCAAATAATAAGAGTGGGTATCCTGTCAAAAATTGAATGTAAGAAGAGTAAAGTGAAAATCATTTGACACACAGGCGTGGGTGTGTGGGGGAGGTATGCTGGGGTTCTTGGTGGTAGAACATGTGCACTGGTAAAGGGATGGGTGTTTGATCATTGTATGACTGAGACTTGATCCTGAAAGCTTTGTAACTGTTCTCACGGTGATTCAATAAATAAATAAAGAAAAGGAAAAAATAGATTTTTAAGTCTACCTCTTTGCAGTCTCTTACAAGAATGTCAGCCATATTAAAAAAATATTTCTTATGTAAATATATTTCTTGAGATTCCAAAATCACCTCCATGTCCCCTGCTGGACTACACTGTCTTGGGATCGAGCCACACCCAGATATTAATCTGCTGAAAAATTCAGGTATGTGGATTTTGTGACTGAAATTTCCAGGCTTTCTCAGAGTCGGAATGAGCTATGTCCTCCCAGCTCCCTGCACTTCTGGAAGCCTGGCAGTTATGTCCACACCCCAAAGCCTCCACCCAGTTAAAAATTTAATTCCAGCTGTACCATGTCATTAAAAAATTCTGGACTTCCTGGAGCCAATTGGCATCTCAAACTCTCCTACACTGATAAACTAGTAGTATCACACCAGATTGGATGGGATGCAATGTAGAAGGCAACCAATCTCGATTCACAAAACATAAACACAGACTATGTTGTTACATAAACCTGTAACATCTTATTAATGTTTTATATAAAGACTCAATGTCTCCATGGTGAGATAGAATAATTTACACTAATTTTCTTCTAAAGAAATATTTGTGCTCACTCTGATAGCAAATTATTGATAATAAGCAATATAAATTATTGAGGGTCTTCAGGGCTAAGGGGTGATTGGGGAAATTGGCGACAATGGTGGAGGGAAGTTGTAATGGGATTGGTGTTGGAATATTGAATGTCTATAATGAATCATTATGAACAGCTTTGTAAACCACAGTGTTTATATGAAGTGTAGAGGAAAATTTTGTATATGTAGGTCTTATCTATACCATGTTAGCTCTAAGATATAGTAACACAAAATTGCTTTAAACATTTTATTATTTTATTTTTTTGAAGTAAAAACAGATTTTATTTGGAGGTTTTGGAAGGGGAAGGAAGGAGAGAAAGTGAGAGAGAGTAACACGCTCAAGAGAGAATGCGGGCTTCTCCAAAAGTGGAGAGAGACACACACCCACACCCCAGAATTAGATACGGAAGCATGAAAGTACACATCTCAAGAGAGGAGATGTGGGCAACATATGTGCTTGGGCACCACATGTGCTCAGTCATGTGGGCACAGCAGTGCACAGGGTTGGGCAGCACATGCTTTAAAAGTTACTAATTTATTAATGACAGGTGAGACATGATTATTACCATAATGAGATACAAGTGTAAAATAAAATTTAATGTAATATACTTTAGATTCCAGAGTTGAAATTGTATTCTCATTTATAAAATGAGAATAGGCATTTTATCATATTGTATTAAATTATTTTAATTTTCTTATTTACATAGGTCAAAGTCATATAATAATCACAAATTGGCTCTTATTTTCTGATCATTCTATTTGCCATTTCTTAAAGTTTTGTTGGAATGAGCAATAGAAGATAAATTTGTTATGGGCCTAAGGGGCAGGTTGAGATTGGGAGGGGAACTAAGGATATTGGTGGAGGGAAGGTCACACTGGTGATGTTGGAACAATAAATGATGAAACAACTATATAATGAGCAACTATAAAAATGACAAGTCAAACCCGAACACCTGAAAAATCTGCCGCCAGTACTCGTCAATACATTGCCTCAGCTCTTCACAGTTACTTGTCCGTATGAAAGGTTCCATCGCAATGGAAAACCAGCAGGGCTGTTCTGTTGTACAAGAAGGGAGACATCCACGACATCAGCAACTATCGCCCAATCTGCCTGTTGTCTGTCGTCTACAAGCTGTTCATTCATGTCATCCTGAATAGGATAGGCAGAACACTAAACGAAGGACAACCATGCAAGCAAGCCGGGTTCCGAAGAGGATTCAGCACGATAGACCATATCCACACAGTGACCAAGCTCATTGAAGTTTTGCGAGAGTTCAAGATGCCACTCTGTGTAACATTTATCGATTTAAAGAAGGCCTTCGATTCTGTTGAGACTGAAGCAGCCATCGAAGCCCTAGCCAAACAGGGCATTCAAACTCAGTACATCAAGATTCTCCGCTAGCTATATTACAGATTCACCACCAGGATCTCATCATTCTACAAGGAAGTGATCATTGACATAAAGAAAGGGGTTCTGCAGTGATCATTGACATAAAGAAAGGTGGCATTTCACCTAAACTCTTCAGTGCCATCCTCGAGAATGTCATGCAACAACTGGAATGGGAAAGAATGGGAGTGAAGACAGATGGTCAGCAACTACACCACCTCCAATTCACTGGTGACATCATTCTAATAACACCAAATATTAGTCAAGTGGCACAAATGCTGGCTGACTTTGACCCCAAGTGTGGAAAGGTTGGACTGAAGCTGAATCTCAGTAAAACAATGTTCATGAAAAACAAACTAGTCCCTGACGTTCCATTTGCTCTCAATGGAACGAACATCTCCGAATGCAGCAGCTAGGTGTACCTGGGTTGAGAACTCAGCATGAGGAATGACTTGGCGCCAGAACTGCACAGGAGGGAGAGAGCAGCGGGGAACGCCTTTAAAGAGCACCAAAGAAGTGGTTAAGAGGACGAAGAACCTCCGGTTCTGGGCACATCTTTTTGACTCTACCGTTCTTTCTGAACTAACATATGCCTCAGAGACCTGGGCCCTATAAAAACAGAATGAGAATGCTATTCGGGTATCCCAAAGAGGAATAGAAAGAGCTATGCTTGGAGTATCACATTTCATTCAGGTGAGAAAAAGGAATCTGGAGTTCCGACCTCCATCGACAGTCAAGAATCAGGGACGCTGTCTCATTTGCAGATGGGCCGGACACATAATGTGATTCAGAGATGACCGCTGGACTAGAGCTGTTACCAACTGGATTCCACAAGACGTCAAAAGATCAGATCGTGTGACTGCCCACCAACAAGATGGTCAGACTTCTTCGTCAAAACCCTGAAGGAACTGTTTGAAGCTCTTCCTGTTTCTGAGAGTGAACAGATATCATTGGGCTACACTGGCACTCGACAGAGACAGATGGACATGTTACTGGCGCCCGCTTGAGCAAATCAAAGATCGATGGGATGACAAGTGATTCAAAATAAAAATGACAATTCTTTTAATAAAAATTAACTTAAATAAACATATTCCTTAGGACAAATATTCAGCCATTAATGTGACTTGCCTGAGAGGACATAGCCATACATGCAGACAGTCGCAGATTTAGGGGTCATTTGTCTCCAATCCTTTTCTCTTTTGGATGAAAACAAAGGCTCAGAGAGACCAGGGAACTCATTCAAAGACAGCCTGTTAGCACAAAGGAGAACACATTGGGTCAATTCAAGGTCTATTAGAAATGAATATAATTGCTCAAGTAAATTTAGTTCCTTTATTGAAAACCAGGACTTTACAGAAATGAACAATAGTAAAGATAATACTATTATTTTTTCATGTTTTCTTATTACATAGCTAGTAGGGAATAATTTGGAATAGACAAAATATGCAAAGAATATAAAAATTAGTGGCACATTAATAGCTATTTTACATTTTAATGTGTGCATGCATATATAAAATGTGTACGTAGATACTTCTGATGTGTCATATAAAGAGATGAAGAGAAAGAATGGAAATGTATAGAACTATATAGGAATTTTATAATACATTAAATATAAGTCTTTTTCTTCATTTAAGCATTTGTTGAGGGATCAAAATCACAATTTTAATGACTTGTTTGCATTTAACTTGTTTCAAATTTTCTTACCATCTCACATACAGTTCGCTTTTTATAAGCTTTTTCTTGTGAATAAGGATGAGGAACTAGTATCTGCAGTCTAAAGAAGATGCAGGAAGGGTGCCTTACAAGAGCTGGTGTGGGTGAAATACCAGAGAAGCTTCTTTTGGTACCTGGAGAACTGAAAACTGGAATCTGGGGTGGGAGCAGTAGTACGGTGGGTGGGTAAGGCATTTGCCAACCCAGGTTCAGCCCTGGCACCTCATATGATCCTGAGTCCGCCTGGAGTGATCCCTGAGAGCAGAGCCAGAAGCGAACCCTGAGCACTGCTTAGTGTGCTCGCACACTCTGAACCCCCAAAAAAATCCTGGACTCCAAGGAGATACTAAGATAGGGACAAGAAATTATTCTTGGGAGTGTGAATATTCCCAAGGGAAAGTGACCTGACACAGATTTTTCCCAAATTCAATTCTCTTACGGATATGACAAACCCAGAAAGAGCACATTGGCTTATCATAGGCCAGCAGATCTACTCATCTCCCTGTGTCTCCAAGCTCTTAGACGAAAACTACTCTTCTAAAAGACTTTATTCGAGTGGAAATAAAACCCTTCAGAACTTCATTTGTCATGGAAAGGGCAAATCAATCAAGATGAATTTCCTAAAGAATCTTTAAAATACAAAATTTTCCTCAATTTTCTTAATCAACATCTGTTGTTTTCTCGTGACAGAACAAAATTCCCTCTTTCTTGCTCTAGGGGAAAAAATGTTCTCAATGATGGATGACCTATTTATATCATATGAAAATGAGAGAATATTGCTTCTAACTGAAAAAGCTGCATTTGGACTACTCAGCTAAAATGTCCTCTAGTTATAAAATATTTATCAAGTAATTTTCCTATGTTTTGTCCTTTCAACAGGTTTGCAGCTATAAGGGAGTATTTGGGTAGGGACTATATTTTATTTCACTAGTTAAACTATTTTCCCAAGTAAGTAGGAGTATATCCATGGGCCTTTTCCACTAAGATAATCTTTGTTTTCAATTCTACTCAAATTTAGAAATAATTACACAATCTATTTGGAGTAGTCAATTATTTCTAATTAAAATCTATATCATTAAGATCTTCAAATGGCCACTTTTACTCTCATTCTTGTATTTTTAACTCTTTTTGTTTATATCACTTCTAAATAGCAGTTATAGCTAATATTTTGGGTTTTTAAATGTTCAAATAGAAGATTCATAAATATTTATTCTCAAAACAACAATGAGATATCATCTTACACCACAGAGACTGGCATACACCCAAAAAAAAAAAAAAAAAACCAAGAACAACCAGTGCTGGCACAGATGTGGGGAGAAAGAGACTCTTTTTCATTGTTGGTAGGAATGCCGACTGGTCCAGCCTTTCTGAAAAACAATATGGACATTCCTCAAAAATGAGAAATTGAGCTTTCATATGATTCCACAATACCATTTCTGGGAATATATCCCGGAGGTGCAAAATAAGCACAGTAGAAATGACATCTGCACCTGTTTGCTCATTGCAGCACTATTCACAATAGCCAGAATCTCGAACCAACCCGAGTGCCTGAGAACAGTGGACTGGCTAAAGATACTTTGGTACATCTACACAATGGAATACTATGCAAATGTTAGGAAAGATGGAGTCATGAAATTTGCTTACAAGTGAATGGACATGGCGAGTATCATTCTAAGTGAAATGAGAAACAGAGAGACAAATATAGAATTATTGCACTCATTGTGGAAGATAAAATAACAAAATATGAGACTAATACCCAAGGACAGAAAAGACAAAGGCCAGGAAAATTGCTCCATAGTTGGAAAGCTTGCCTCATGAGCTAGGGAAGAAGGCAGCTGAAATAGAGAAGGGATCACTAAATCTATGATGGTTGGAGGGTTCACTCGGGATGGAAGATACATGCTGAAAGTAGATAAGGGACCAAATATGAAGGCCACTCAATATCTGTATTGCAAACCATAATGCTCAGAGTAGAGAGAGAGCAAGAGAGAAAGTGTCTATCCTAGAGGCAGGAGGTGGAGTTGGGTGGGGGTGGCTGGAGGGATATTGGGGACATTGGTGTGAAAGATCTATACTGGTGAAGGGATGGGTGTTCCATTATTCTATAACTTAAATTCAAACATGAAAGCTTTGTAACTGTATCTCATGGTGGTTCAATAAAAAAATGTATTCATGTAGAACACCAATGAAACAATAATGTCTTAACAAGGCCATTGATATTGACTCTGGTCCTATCATCCTCCTCAACTTGGGGGGAGATATTTACTTGGAAGTCCCCTGTTGAGAAGCCAGGGATTTCTAAACGAATTTCAATAAATCCATTTTCTGAGTTTTTCACTAGGATTATTCATGGAAACAAACTTTCTGAGTTAGTTTTTCAATGTGTGTTCATTCTGTGGTTTAAATTTCCCTGGGACAATATTCATTGTTTCATTCATTATTTAAATATAAGTAAATAAAATTGAGTGTTCATGAACTTTTGGAAAGAGTTGAGAAAAGTTATGCAGTTTGGTATGCTAAAGAAGACACTGAAGAGGGAGTTAAGGGACAGTATTTCCAAAACTTATGTGACCACATACTCTTCTTTCAAGGAAAATCCCACCAATGCAGCCCCAAAGGTAAATGATCTCATCCTTTATGCCCAACTCCATAGCTTCTAAGTGACAATTTTCCAGATTATTTTCCTTCTCTTTCTGCATCTTTTGTGTATTTACATAGTCAGGTGCCCCTTCCAGGAATTAGAAAGCCCTTTCTTATAACAAAAGAATGTAATTGTTGTTCTGTTTAATTCCTGCAAAAAAGACAGTAAGATGCCCCTAATGTGTTCTATGGCAATATGCATTTATTTATACATTTCCCTCAGGTGTCTTTCTCACATATACACATATTTTGAATTAAAATCACTGGATATTTTTCATATTTTATTTGCATTTTATATGTTTATTTTTAAATAGGAAGGGCCTCTTCCAATGGGAGTTAAAGAATAAGTTTTACTTCCTATAAAGAAGTTAAATGAACACCTAGCTTCTTGCTGAGATATAGAAGGGGAGTAAAGAAACCTAGTCAATAGCTAGGTCTCACTTTCATCCCACTCTGTTCCATTTTTCTGATCCTTTGATCTGAATCTAAATTTCACGTCTGTTGAATTCCTTACACGACAAACTATCTTGTAGCTCAATGGTTGTAGCTGTGTGCTTTCCTCAGATCCTTATATCCAAATTGAAATGGAAGAAAAGCAACATTTGAACTTGTTTCCATTGCTCCTCATTGTTCTTCCATGACCTGCCTGGTACTAATACCTAAGAGAATATCCCTTTCTGCTAGGTCTTGAACCACCAGATCCTCATCAAATTCCAAGATGGAGCAACTACTGCATGTTTTCCCAAGACTTGAAATTTCAGTGTAGTAGCCTGAAAAGATCTGAAAACAAACAAACAAACAAAAAACTAAGATTGGAAATTACTCTCCTATCTGTGATAGGAGTCTTTCTAATGAAAACTCAGCGTAACAGAATCTCCTTTCACTCAATTCTACTCAAAAGTTCTTGACCCTTGGAAGCTGGTAACCAGTGGGGGCCAAGTCAAGACAATGACCCAATAGAAAGTTTCCTTCCTTCTACTCTCTCCTCCTGCCTCACTACCAAGGCCTCCAAATTCCACCTTGGTACACTATCTTCTATGTAGGATAACATTGCCACAGGTAGCTTAGGTGCATTGGGTTGTTTCCATCAGAGTCCTCCCATTCCTCTCTGTTTATTTGTAACTTCTATCTTTGTGCTCTGTTGACTGTAAATATTGTTTTCCTTTTTCCTTAAGTCCTTTGCATAGTTTATTCAGAGCAATGTCCCTTTTGTATGGGAACAGGAAGACAAGACCGGTAAATGCTATGCTTTTGTAAGGCGGGAGTGAATTGACTCAGTGATTTTCCTTCTGGGCATCTGTTCTCTGACCTAAGCCTCAGCTGCCCTTACGTCCTAGCATCCCCAAAAGCAGGGTCCTGATAAGGGACTGGATAGACTCAGGGCAAGCGGTGAGTTATGTGGTATCCTGGCATTGAGATGGGCCTGGCCAAAGTGCCTAATGTTTAACTATAAGTTAGAGCTTGGTCATGGACAGATGCTTTGGGACAGATCCAAAATGTAATAGCTAGGTTCGGACCCTGCTAGAATTAGGAATGATGAATCTGGACTGAGAACTGTAGTCTGAGTCTGTGGCAAGATGTTCCCAGGAGAGCTGCCCTATAAGCCTCAATGTATCTCTCACTGTGTCCATACAAAAATAAATAGTATTAAGATGTTGATTGAGTTATTGGACTGAGGAAAGGAGAAAAACACCTTAAGAGGTATTTTGCCAGAGGGCAGTCAGGAAGGGCTATGGAATATCTCTCTAGGTGGTGTTTCCACCTTTGAGCCTGGTAGGACATCAGGAAGGGCTTTCTTATGTTGATTTTGCTACTAGACTGGGTGTCAAGTTGGGGTGGAGAGACAGTAGGGGAGAAGCAGAATCCGTAGAGCTGGGATGGAGGAATGAGGGGCTAGAAAGGGAGAGATTGAATAAACAGCAACTAATCAGCAACCAGCCTGGTCCTCATTCTTCCTTCGCCTGCCCATCGCCTACAGCCATCCTGATCCGGTCCATACACAGTGGCTCGCTCGAGAGCACTGAAAGCAGGCGGTGAGAGAGAGCCTTCCAGAGAGCCCACGAACACATATTCTTCTGCTTGCATATTTTTTTACACTTCTACATACTGCATTATTAACATCCTATTCCAAATAGTCACTTAGAGACTATTTCCATGGAGTCCGGACATACAGTCAGTACAATTAGATGCTGCCTGGGCTTGGCTGCCATATTCATGTCCTTAAAGTAATGCCTTTCACTTTTCAGTGCTCTTTCTACCAGCGTGCTATTTGTTATCAATGAGCCTGACAAATCCTCCTGATGTGATATACTTCTATCTGAAACTCTCTGGCTACCCCACAATTTCCTGAACCCGCCTTTCCTCATTTACACAAAGAGAAACATCTACCTATGTTTCATCAACAAATATAGACTGAATAGAGCAAACCAAAGGCATATCTATATCAGTTTCTTCCTACTTAAGTATTTCTCTACAATAGCTAGTCTCTTAGACTACATCAGTAATAGAGAGATACTGTAGGAGCAAGATTCTAATGGGACACGTTCCAGCTATTCTGTGAATAAGATAATGAATCTTAAAGACTTAACAAAGTTGCTAGAGGGGAGTTGGATCTAGGATAATTGGACTGTTACCCTATTTGGGGAAGAATATCAGAGGGATAAGAAACATAGGTTTAGGTTAAAAGAACTGATATTTTGAACTTTTTCCATGAAGATTTGCAGTATATTTTTTAGCGCATATCACTGTCATCCCATTGATCATGGATTTGCTCGAGTGGGCCCAGTAACCTCTTCATTTATCCTAGTCCTGAGATTTTAGCAACCTCTCTTTACTTGTCTTTCCCAATGGTGCCACATTAGAGGCTCTTCAGGGTCAGGGGAATGAGACCCATCTTTGTTACTGTATTTGGCATATGAATACACCACAGGGAGCTTACCAGGCTCTCCCCGTTTGAGCAGTAAACTCTTGGTAGCTTGCCAGGTTCTCTAAGAGGGAGAACTAGGCTATCAGATGTCACGTTTTTCTAATGTTAAAATCACCTGTAATTAGATTGTATATTTGAAATAAGGTTCCATCTTTTCCACAGCATAATAAATCTGGTTACTTGAAATATTTTCATTCCTAAGCTTTAAAATTCTATTTGTCATTACAAAAAGTACAGGGGAAATGATTAGTTTGCACTTTGGAGAAATTGTTCCATATGTCTCAAACATCAAAGTTCATGAACAAATATAAATAACTCTTAAATAAATTTACTTTTGCAAAGAGAAGTTTAATTTAGTTTATCCCAGACTACATTTATCATGCTTTAACAGTCTTCAGAAGAAAATCTATGAATACATAAACACAAATATGGATTTAAGATGTAAGCACATTGCCAGATGGAATGCATCTTTAACACTTTTTAATGTTTTTATTAAAGATATTTAAAACATTAAAATTTCATTTTACTTTGAGTGATTCAATGACTATCACACAAACAAAATACTACTTAGTTGGCTGCTCTACACCTTTCTACACCTTCGTTTATTCAAACTTTAAAAAAATAAATGTGTTATTTGCTTATGTATTTAAGGCTAAGGAATTTTATCTGTGTATTTGTTAATATTTTATTAATTTGGTCAGTTGGAATACTTTTATTGCAAGGAACAGCTACTATCTCCAGCTGATTTGTAAATAATGGAATAGTATTATTCCATAAAACTTGAAAATGTAATATAGGGAAATTTTCTTTAGACCTTTGACTTAGTGCTTTATGAAGCCACCTTGATCTAATATTATTTCAACTTCTACTATGCATCTTATAGCTTTTCTTCATTACAAGATGAGTTATTAACCCTAATGAAGGTTTTTTTTTTTTGGTCTGAGATGGTGTTGTATAAAATCCTCAGGGTTTATTTTATTATCTTTTACAGTTCTCACATCTGGGATGGATCCCTACATCTTGCATCTCTTTTTTGCCAATGTAAACCAGTGTAAGAAAAGAATCAAAACAGACTAGTTGACAATAATAGTTAGAAATGATCACTCTGGACAAGAACTGAGTGCTGAAAGTAGGTAAAGGAATATACATGATAATCATTCAGTGTCTGTATTGCAAACCATAATGCCCAAAAGGGGAGGGGGTGGAGAAGTGTCTGCCATAGAGGCAGGCGGCGGGTGCCGGGGGGGGGGAGGGCAATGCACTCATTCAGTGGCACAATACCTGATATTAGATTGCATCTGTGTTGTTTTTTCAGATTGTTTTTTTAAGTCAGAAGTTAGGAGAGATATTCCGGTAGAAAGCACACACTCCATGGTTCCATGTTCACCCTGATGCTAGTTCAGTGCCACTCTTCCATGCCTTTGTGTGTTTTCCATCCTCATGCAGTGTCCCCAGGGAACACTTCACTGTTCTACAGCTTCCGTTAAAGCCAGAAAGACTGGTTTTTCTGTTGAACTCTGTAACAGGAAAAAGGAGTGCACAAGAACCCCACCCTCATGGCTTCTAACAATGACCAGATGAGGTAGAGGCTCCTGACAACATTAACTCAGTGTTCCAGCTAAGGCCAGATATTGGAGAATGGGGGAAATGAAGTAATGTGCTTTGCCAGTTTCTCATCTGAACTTTACTGATTTCCTAATTCTAACCAAGAGTACTTTAGAGTCAGATGTACTATGAAATCATCCCTTAAAAAATAAATGATTCTCACATGATTAAAGTAAATACAGAATCATTATCATTATCATCCCATTGATCGTCGAATTTCTTGAGCAGTCTCAGTAACATCACCATTCGTCCTAGCCCTGAGATTTTAGAAGTCTCTCTTTACTAGTCCTTTCCAATGGTGCTGCATTGGAGGCTCTCTCAGAGTCAGGGGAATGAGACCCATCATTGTTACTGGTTTTGGCATATAAATACTCAATGGGGAGTTTGCAAGGCTCTCCCATGTGGGCAGAAAATTCTTGGTAGCTTGCCAGGTTCTCCCAGAGGGAGAACTAAGTTATAAGATGTCTTATAGTCTCTAGATGTTGGCCATTGGTGGGATTACATGGCACTAGGGGCAGTCCCTGGGTGTGACCACCTAGCTACTGGAAAATGAGAAATCTGGGCGGAAGAGGCCCAGTCCTGATCAGAGCAGGATTGGAGGTCTCTGCCCCAGGTCCCACACACCTGGGTTCCTCTGCCAGTTCCTTCATGCGTGAGGCTCGTCTGAACGTGGGGAGAGGGGCCTTGAGCATGGCTGGGGACCTAAAATATATCACATTAAATTTTTAAATATGAAAATTTAAATGAGAAAGAAAAGCCCCCCCCACACACACACACCTTTCTCAGCAGAGATGCATCCTTGGGCTCAAGGTCTGAGTTCCCTGTGGGGACCCCTTCTCATCCCATAATGATGGTTTTATTCTCTGCAAATATAGAATAGAACCATCATTATAAAGTCTATCCAAAATTTACCCAATATTGGGGTCCAAGGGATAGCACACTGGGTAGGGAATTTGCCTTGCACACACCAATCTGTGTTTGATCCCTAGCATCACATATGGTTCCCGGAGCCCCACTAAGAATGATCCCCTAGCACAGAATCCAAAGTAAGCTCTGAGGACAGACAGTGAAAAAGTTGAAAAAAAATGAAAATTCAAATTTACCTGGAGACAAATGGCACTAAGCTAAGAAATAATGATTGTTTTATTAGCTATCATCTATTGTTCTGCCCAGACTACATTTGGTGTAGTAACAAGAGAGAAATACTGAAGCAGAGTACTGGACTTTGTCTCCATCACATCAAATCAGCAACTGCTTCATCTACATGTTCTTTCAACAGGGGAGAGATGCGTCTGGAAGACCAAAGAGCCTACCTCAGCTTCTGGGAGCAGCTCTAAGGACATTTGCTTGAGTGATGTCACCTGCAAAGTCACTTTGGTTTATCTACCACATGTGAGATTTGCAATAGCCCAATAGAATTATCATTTGAAATAAGCACCATCACAGTTGCGGGGGTGAGGACTATAATGACTAAAAAAAATATATATCTTCATCACCAATGTTTTAACATCCAGAATTTAAATAGAAATGCTTTTGTTTAATTAATATTATCTGTGTTCAGTTCACTTACAACTAAATTACCACTTAAATATTAGTTCAATGGGGTTTAACAGTTGCACTATACCTATGTAACCATCACCAATTACAATATCAAATATTTCTATTGCCCGAGAAATTTTCCATCTGCTCTTTGCAAATGTCCACCGGAAGTTTTTAATTTTAAAGTCACAGAATATTTATTTTAACATTTTAAAATAAGATGGCACGAAGAAAAATATGTTCAATTGCCAAAAATAACATTTGGATCTTCAATTCTTAACGTTCAATTGGATAACACTTCTCTAAGTACAGTTTTAGCTCAGGTTAGCTACTAATGAGAATCTTGAGCTGCAGAGCTTTCGAACCTCGCTAACATATGGGGTGTGACACTCACACAAAAAACTGAGTGGGGCCTCTTCAAGCCTATGTTCTACCTTGAAAACGGATATCACTTGTCTTATGTTTCTTTGCCTGCCCATTCCCATTATAGAGACACTGATGTTCTCTCTCAAACGTATACTTCTCTCTCTCTGTCTCTGTCTCTGTCTCTCTCTTTCTCTCTCTTTTTCTCCTGTCACATCTTTCTAAATAAGTTTCAATAAAACTTACCTTTCTTCACTGAAAGAAAACTAAAAAGGATAAAAATAAAAACAAAAATCTGAATGGGAAAATACTGTTTTGGTCTACTTGAAATATTCTGCATTTACAAATATTTCCTACTAGGACTACATAAGAGGTAGTTACAAATATAGACAGCAAAAAGATCTCTTAGAAATATACTCTTAGGGGCCAGAGAAGTAGTACGGCATTTGCCTACAGATAGGGGTTTGTCTTGCACACAGCAGACCCAAGTTTGGTCCCCAATATTCCATCTGGTCCCTTGAGCAGTGCCAGGAGTAATTCCTGAGCACAGAACCAGGAGCAAGCCCTGAGCATAAGCAAAGTATAACTAAAAAACAAACAGCCTCCCAAAAAAGCTTTTTACATTACTACATTTATGTACATGAAGTGTTATATTTATGTGAAATTAAAATATAAAAAACAATAATTATAGAGGCACCTTGATTCTTGCAAAAAAAAAATCTCCCTATAAAATTCCCTCTAAAACATTTTTGTTTTATGTCTTATCAGTGTTCTCTTCCAGCTTAAGAAATAAAACAAGCTCAAATCTAAAGCAGATGATTGACTAATGGAAATCAAACCTGAGATTTGGAGAGAAAAGTGCTTCCTCAGCCTGAAGCTGAACACTGTGCTCTCAAAGTGCTTCCCTGACTGTTTTCTCTGCAGATCAATAATGGATCAGACTAGAACTTTCCTGCTGCCGCTTTCTAAGAGATGCAGAGGACTGCGCAAGGCAGGAACCCTCAGGGGCAGCCTGAGTCCCTACCTCCTAGGAACGTCCATCAGTTAAATTCATGAAAGCATTCTACAATCAGCAGCTACTTTCAATCTGCTCATCCTGAAGCCACATATGGCTAGAAATCTCTTGTGGGTTCCACAGTGACTTCTGAATAAAGTGTAAAAATTGGTGTCTGCTGTTAGACAATTGATTAATGGCTGTTATTTTACTCCAAAACACACACACTTACAAGAAAAAGTGGACAAGAACAGAAAATTGTACAACCAAGAAAAAGTTGCCTTAGTCACTTTCTGAAACATTATAAACAATCCATATCAAAAAATAGATGGTAAACTAGAAAGTAAGAGGAAGTTACCTATAATCTTATCTTCCCCAAACTATCAAAACTGACCAATTCCTTTTGGAATTTTTCTTAACATCATTGAAATAAAACTTTATCCCAGTTTCTGCCTGGGAAAAACATAAAATAATTTTATATTTTACATATCACAAATAATTGACATACTTTTTTATTCCTGGCAAAATAATACTATTATAATTTTCCTTGTGTCAAACAATTAAAACAACCAACTTTTAATTATTTGAATACTATGATGAGCAGGTTTCTGTGCCTTTTTCAATATTGAGGGAAATTTTCCTGTATTTCAACGTGCCCAATATCTAAATCTGAGTATAAATTTTTCATGTTTCTTGTAATATGTTTTCAATTTGCTTTGCCAAAATCCATTTATAGGAGCAATTTGGCAGTATATATCAAGATCATTACAAATATTCCTATCGTTTTATATATTTTTTCCTTAGAAAGCAATCAGTTATAATTTTGTGCACAATATTATCACAGTATTATTCCCATTACCCCAAACTCAGCCATAATCTAATTGCACCCAAATTTAAAAGAAAATTAAAATAAATCATGGTAGCATGAAATATACTTCATGCCACCATTTAAAAATGCATAGTAATAGGTAAACTACAAAGACACAGTAAATCATTAAGATGTAATGCAAAAGACAATATATAAAATTATATTTATATTGGGGCTGGAGCAATAGCACAGTGGGTAGGGTGTTTGCCTTGCACACGGCCAACCCGGGTTCAATTATCAGCATCCCATATGGTCCCCCTGAGCAGGAGTAATTCCTGAGTGCATGAGCCAGGACTAACCCCTGTGCAAAGCCAAGTGTTACCTAAAATGCAAAATATATGTATATATATATATATATTTATTTATTTATAATAGGATCTTAAGTACAAGCATGCACAGATAAATGTTTATTAAAAACACATTGAAATGCATATAGTGATTTTATGATAATCTCAGAGGGGCATATTAAGTGATCCTTTCTATGTATTATGGTATATACTTTCAAATATCCTGGATATTATTCCTCAAGATATTTCCACTATTTAATTTGCATTTCTGTACTACACTCCATAATGTTTCTACAATATTTAACTTCTTCATATAATACAGTATCTCTGCATTTATAGAAAATCATATGTATACATATAAATGCATATTAAATATCACATTGAAAACACAAACATTGTATAACTAAGACATATAATAATGCTATTATAAACCATGTTACCTCAAAATAATTTTTTAAAACACCAGAATAACTAAAGACACTGATTTGTTCTCTCAAATAATTTTAAGTTTTTTATTAGTGACTCACTGTGACGTACAGTTACAAACTTATGAACTTTCGTGTTTGCATTTCAGTCAGACCGTAATTGTTTACCCATCCCTCCACCAGTGCCCATTTTCTTCGACCAATGTTCCCAGTATCCCTCCCACCACCCACACCCCATCCCCCACCATGCCATCCTGCCTCTGCAGCAGGGCATTCCCTTTTGTTCTCTCTCCTTTGGGGTGTTGTAGTTTGCAATAGAGGTATCGAGTGGTCTTCATGTTCAGTCTGTGGCCTACTTTCGGCATGCATCTTTTATTTGCTGCTTTATTTTGTTTTAGGCAGAGAAGTCTAACAATCTGCATAGATACTTTTTTGTGTTACAAAATAAAATACCATGTAGGGAGATAGTTCAACGGGCTGGAGCACATTCTGTATAGGTAGAAGGCGAATTTTTGGTTGACATCAGTTGGTCCCTCAGAGCCACTGGGCACAGATCTGGAGCACCAAGCCAGAGTACCCTCTGAGCACTATCAGTTGAGGACCCCAAACTAGGTGGGGAAACCTAGTTTTATAAGAATCTCTCTAACAAAGTACATGATATGCTTTAAGAGCAATGTAGTAGCCAAACTCCAAATCTCCAAATCATTTAATTGGTCATACAATGACCATCATTGACACAAAAAAAGAAACTACAATCAAGTTTTTCACATAAACT
The DNA here is from genome assembly GCF_027595985.1 of Sorex araneus. Classification (NCBI taxonomy): domain Eukaryota; kingdom Metazoa; phylum Chordata; class Mammalia; order Eulipotyphla; family Soricidae; genus Sorex; species Sorex araneus. Next base: position 171,429,388 of record NC_073302.1, read on the forward strand.
AAATGTTGTTTCATGTGTTTATATTATTGAATTGGTGCCTTAAATTAAATGACAAAGTTCTTCAGAATGGAATAGAAATAGAATTTGCACATTTGCTGTGGGTGCTTTACCAGCCTCTTGGGGGGCTTTGTTCAAGCACCGAAACACATTGACAGGATTCAAGGATTTAGAAAACAGAACTGGACAAAGTTCCCATCACACGTAAGGTGAAAGATACTCAGATCCAAGAACCCTACTGGATCCTACCCAAGAACTCCAGTTCTGGCTGCTCTCACCTGGACAGCCTCATCTCTGATCCTCAACCTCCCTGTTCTTGCCAGTGGCCTTCTTGGCAACCAGGAACAATTAGTGATGAGAAGCCTGCCTCAGCCATCCTACATGGCCACAGGATTCTTCTCCACTGACTTCTTCCAAGAAGTCTTTTCCCTTTTCTCCTTTCTGCTTGGGCTCCCCTGCACCTCTGCTTTCCTCTCTGATTGTGCTCTACGTACTTCATCTTGAAAGCAGTGTATGTCTGGTTGTATGTCTGACTTTCAGAACAGCACTGAGGGCAGACAATTTTCTTCTGATTTGCTCCTGCTGCATAAGGTATTCAATTAATATTTGAATGTTTGTATGACTGACAAATAGAATACATGAGTGAGGGAAAGACTGAATTCAGCAGAGAACCTGCATATCTAAAACACAGAGGCAGAAGTGATGCTGGAAACTACGGTAGGTGGGAGAGTGGGCACAGAAAATGATGAAGGCCGAGACTTTAAACGGTAAGTAACTTGTGGTGGATCTATAAAAATAGCACATATATAGCAGGTTTGAAGCCCTCATTCTGACACCCAGTACCCTAGATCCCAAGAGTACACACACACACATATAGCACGGTGTCAGATATATTTCAATATGTTTGAGAAGGTTCCTCAATTTGCACATATAAAGTGGAATAACAGATTCATTGTATTACTGTAAGAATTAAGTGAACTATAAATATATAACTACAAAATACACAGTGCCCTGTACATCATAGGTATTTAATAAATGTTTGACTTTCCCCATACCCTTACTTTATGGCTTAATCTTGTTATTTATGTGCTTTATAAAAGTGGATCATAAATTTCTAGAGGATTATATTTCTCTAGAAAACGTGCATTGGACATATTTTAGTTCAATTATTAAGAAGACAGGCAATGCGGGGCTGGAATGATAGCAAAGCGGGTAGGGCATGTGCCTTGCACACAGACGACCCGAGTTCGATTCCCAGCATCCCATATGGTCCCCCAAGCACCGCCAGGAGTAATTCCTGAGTGCATGAGCCAGGAGTAAACCCTGTGCATCGCCGGGTGTGACCCAAAAAAGCAAAAAAAAAAAAAAAACCCAGACAGACAATGCTAGAAGAAGAGCAAAAGTAAAGGGCCAAACTCTTGTAAGTTTGAGGCACCAAGGGCACAAGGAGATTGTGAATACAGGTAAGCCACACTGAAGGAGAGGTCTGAAAAGGGCTATTCAAGGGAAAGTTTTATGCAGAATGGAATCAAATTTATCATCTAGAACAATAGTGTAGTAGATTGGGCTCTTGTCTTGCAAGCAGTCAACCCAGGTTTGATCCCCAGCATCCCATGGTTCCCCAACCACCACCAGGAATAAGTTCTGAGTGAAGAATTAAATTTATCTTAATGTTGTGACATAAAGAAGGTCCTGAGCAAAGGAAAACACCACTTGCAGAGATTTTATTGCCTGTTCTCTTGATGAGAGAAATACACACAATATGCAATTTTGTCTTAGATCCATTTGGCTAAATGTGTGGATATCTAGAGCCAAAAATACAATCATTGATTTGGGGACCAGAATCTATTTATATACTTTTAAAATAGATATTTCTGTTCACCTTGAAGTACTCGTGCTTGTATTGGGCTGACTGATCGGGGACCTGGATCTTACCACATAATAAAAATAGGCTCCGCAAGATCTTTGGAGCAGCAGGTAGGATGGCTGTCTCCTGTCATTGGGATGGTTCTAGGGATGCCAAAACTCTCAGGGGTGTCAAATTTAAGGGTTTGAAGGCAAACACTTAGATCCACCAGGTTGACTTACAGTCTTCTGGCAGAATGGAAGCTTGACTGCAATGAATTTAATGAGCACAAGTCTTATTACCACCCCCAAAACTGATGACGCTGGTATCTATAGTGGCAACATAGTAAATGGCCATTGCAATTGCTGTTGTCTTTGAATTTCAACCTTACCTTCCTCTGCACTGCATTATCTGCCATGTGGAATCTTGTCAATTATTTCATTTGTGCTTCATTTATTTATTTGTTTATTTTGTAAGTCTATATTTGTGAATGCATATGATAAACTATGTCCAAAGATGAATCTACTTCTCATAGAAGGTAGCTTTCTCCTTGACATTTCATGTTGTTGCCAGTTATCAATGTTACTGTACCTTAACATAAATAAATTCTTAATTTGGTTAGTCAGTTCATTTGACTAATAGTAGCCAGACACAGTTAATAGAAGTTGGAAGCAAGAAACACAGCAAAGAGAGATGGGAATTCATTATAATAGCTTGGCAATAATTAGGTGCCTGGAGAGAAGCTGTTTGTCCAGCCATGGAGAGATACAAGTATTAACAGGAACCAGAGAGTGGGAAAAGAAAGCCTGACTGAGAATTGGAAGTAGTAGTCAGGTGTAAATACAAGGTAAGAATGACAGCAAATTGCCAGTTGGCACATATAGTTTAGTGTTGGGGAAAGAACACACGGCAATTAGGATCTAAGGAAGGTATTTTCAAGGGGAAAAAATTTCTCCAGGCACTACTGAAATGCAGAAAGTGCACATAAATACAAAACTAAAATATGACCTTCCTGGGGCGTTTGTGGATGCCTCCTTCAGTTGTTCAGTGTGTGGTTATTGTTTCTTGTTTATAAATTCATTGGGATGAAGTCTAGGAATCTACAACTTAACAAGTTCTCCATGGGGCTGGAACAATAGCACAGCGGGTAGGGCATTTGCCTTGCACACAGCCAACCTGGGTTCGATTCCCAGTATCCCATATGGTCCCCTGAGCACCGCCACGCCAGGAGTAATTCCTGGGTGCAGAGCCAGGAGTAATCCCTGAGAATCGCTGGATGTGACCCAAAAAGCAAAAAAAAAAGGCAAAATTAAATAATTTTTGAAAGGATTATTCCTGTGCAGAAAACAAATCCCCAAACTAGGTGTTAGCTATAAAGACATAAGATCAAAATCAGGTTGTTTATATGGTTTAAGGGAGTGGAGGGGGAGGAAAAGCCTATGTTTATACATAGGCCATGGAATGATCTAATGAAGAGGGAAGAAGTTTCCTTGAGTAGATCAGATGGAGGAAGAGCCAAGGACAGCTGAGAGATGAACCTGAGTGAGCACAAATGGTTCATCCACAGCTAGAGGAGAAGAGCGAAATACGCAAACTCAAATGCAGATAGGTTATTAGATGGAGTGGTGGGTCATTAAAATTACCTTCTGAGCATGCATCTTTGGTATACTAGAAAGGAAATATGAGTGCATCAGCAGCCTGATGGTGCCTTCAGGCTTCCTGACACCCCAAAATTGCCACTGTGTTTTTGGCGGGACCCAAACAACTTGGGACCAAGTTTACGAAGAAACTATACAGCCAAGTTAGGTATGTAGGAGCCATGCCCACAAACCATCTCCAGCTCAGCTATACAAGCTCATTTATTAGCCTTATTTCAGAGACCCATAGATAAGTCCCAAAAGAGATCAAAAGCTACCGTTAAGCTCGGACCCACACATGGCTGGTAAATCAGAGGGGGGGTGGATTGGCCTGTGCCCACCCAGAGCCCCTGGTAGTCACTTTCTTCCACAACCCAAAATTGCCACCATACTCCTGGCCTGACTCCACCATCTCAGGACAAACCTCACAAAGATATAATCTGCTGAAAATTTTGGTATGTGGGTTTTGTGACTGAAATCTCCAGGCTTTCTCAGAATTGGGATGGCTACCTTCCCCACCTCCCTGTACTTGATTTCTGAAGCCTTGGCAGTCACATCCACAGCCCAAAACTGCCATCCAGTTGAAAGCTACTCCAGTCTTACTGTCTTGATATAAATACCAAATGCTCTGAATAAACACCATGACCTCTTAGCACCTGTATTGATAAACCATAATGCAAAAAAGGAAAAGGAGAGGGAACAAGAAGGAAAGTGCCTCCCATAGAGGGAGGCTGGGAGTAGGGGTAGGGGGGCTGGAGAATGGTGGTGGGGAAATGGGGGACTTGGTGGTGGGAAATGTACATTGGTGGAGGGATGGGTGCTGGATTATTATATGACTAAAACCCAATTCTGAACAGCTTTGTACTGATCTGTCTCACAAATATCCAATTAAAAAATTTTTTTTAAAAAGTAATGTGGAGTTCATGCCCAATTCAATCAGCTTAATCAATGGCAAAATAAATAGCAGTACTCCTACATTTTTTTAAAAAATTAATTTTATTATCATAAAGTTGTTCACAATAATTTATTACACTTAATGTTTCAACACCAATCTTACCACCATTACACCTTCCCACCACCAGTATTTCAAAGTTTCCCACCACCACTCAAATCTGCCCCAGAGGCAGATCCCAGATAATTTATTATGAATTACCTGTTGTGGAACTATCCACAGCAAGATGTCTGAAAGGGTTTATCTCACAGTGATTCAAGAACAACTAAAAAGTATAATATATCACATGGCCACAAAAGCAGTTGCATGCTCCTGGGATCATAAAAATTTAAATAATCGGTGTCCAGAGCCATCCCTGAAGTGAGCTGCTTGGTTCCGAGATTCATACGTGAGTCTCTGGATCATGGTAGTTGAATAGCAGCCGGAGGCAGATCGTGGGTGTGGCAGCCAGGACCTGGGCAGGACAGGGAGATGGCAAGGGAGGACCCAGTCCCGACCCCATGAGAATGGGCGTTTTCAGTCACTGGTCCCACATACCTGGGTTTTTGAGTGGATTTAGTCTCTTTGTGAGGGGCCCAGGACAAGTCTGTGAGGATCAGCTGTGAGTGTGGCGGCAGCTGATTTCTGGAGGTTTGGGGCTGCCGGGGTTCATCTGGCAGGGGAGAGAGAACCCTACTCCCATCTGAGGTGCCCAGTGAAAGCAACCAGTGTATGGAGTCACCCCTGCAGTGAGCTGCTCAGTCCCAAGATTAATATGTGAGTCTTGATTTTTTTATGTCTTTAATTATAATAGCAGAATATGTACTTTTAAAAAATGATTTTAGACAGAGTTGAACATTGTTTCTTTACTCTAGGCCTAAAGCCCTGTATTAGGAAGGATCTTGGTGCTCAGAGACACTCAGGAAGAATGTTAGATACACATTGAGGCAGGCAGGAACTCAATAGACATGTATAGTGTGTGCACTGTTTGGTTTTAAAAAGAGTCAGACCGAGAACAACAAAAGTTAGACTCTTGTTCCATTGCAGCCCAGTTATTTTTCTAACAAAAACAATTTATTAGAAGCTGAATTTATAGAAGGAAAGAAAAAATCTCAGAAAGCTGTTTAGCAGTCAAATACATTTTTTTTTATACAGACCAGTATCTAATGGGGGGCATTGCCACCCTGTGCAGTAACCACAAAAAATAGCTTCCACGTAGTAGACTCTCAATTAATGACACTATGCTGTTTCAAGTGTAATATTGTATGTAATCCTTTCAACCGCTATGTGAGGTTAATATTACTAGCTCACTTTACAGATGAGAAAACTGAAGCTTGAAGAGGTAAGCTCATTTCATCCAAAGCAGACAGTTGTCAGGTGAAGAGTATTTGCATGCTGAGCATCACACCTGATTGTGGTTAAGGATTTGTCAGTTTCCCTTGGTATTTGGTTAAAATGACTCATGGAGGGATATAATGACCTTTTGGAACAATTTGCAGACCATTAAATACTGTATCTTGTTTAAGGGCTTCAGTTAACACTAGAGCATGCCACTGAAACCAAAAATAATGCATGGTATTTGTCTGTCATATCTAATTTTGTCATTCAGCATTGTGAACATTTTGTGTCCTTAGTGAAAACCCAGGCAAGCCTGTCTGTGTCCCAGGAATACTCAGCACAATAAATTGGATAGTGACTCAGTTAATTCTATCATTTTTGTAAATGAGGGATAAAAAGTAATAAGATACACACCTTTCTGTTTTAAAGCCCAGGAAAAGAGGTTTCAGAGATGAAACTACCCACATCTCTGGGGTCAAACCATTTCACAAATTTTCTTTTATATGGCTAAGTTTCAAATTTTCATTTATTTCAATCCATTTCGACTACCTTTACTGCAGAATGCTTTACCACGGTCCCTCTAGTGGCCTAGAAGAATTACTTCCTTAAGTCGTGCACTGGCAAGGAAGGTCCTGAAGCCCTGCAGTACTTCAGTCTCTGGAGGCAACTGCTCCCTCCCCAGACACAGCAGGTGAGCTCTGGAGAAGTGTGTGAAATTTCATTTTAAAACGCCTTTTCCCACCTAAGGAAATGAGGTGAGACTGAGTTATTTGTATTTGGATGAGTATTTAAGAACATTCTTGAAGCTCCTAAAGCCAGCCCGGTGACATCACAGATTCTCCCTACAGTCACAAAGCTGCTGAACCCTCCCACCTGCAAGAAACCCCAAATGAATGAAGATTTCACCCAGCAAGCAGTCAAGCTTCCTAGAACTTTCGGTTTCTGAGAGAAAGGAGGGACAGTCTCTACTCCCTTTCCAAAAGTATCAAATCAACCAAAAACAAAATCAAGAAGCCAAACAACATGAGTACAGGTACTTTTTCTCAAAGTTTCTTATGGTTTACTAGCTTACATTTCTCATAACATTTAAAGAAGCTAATAAATCCCAGTGAAGACTCTTGGATGACTTGAGCACACCAGGATGGCTGCTGGGTCCCTATTAAGAGTGGCTTGATCTAAATGAACAGCTCAACAAAGTTTCCTGCAAGAATAAGCAATTCTAGCTGACTACGGGGACACGGGGAGAAGGGGAGAAGGGAAAGTGTAAGACTAGAACCCTCTACACTGTATTTACAGAAACTGCTCCTAGTTACAAAGCCTATTACCTTCACTGAAAGGATTCACTGCCGTAGCTTCTGATCTGATTCAGCATTCTGGTTACCTAGATACAAATGTAAACAAAAGTGCCTCTCAGCCTGCAGAAGAACAGCTGGATACACCTGATGGCCCCCTTCCTGGCGCAGTCAGTGACCGAGAGGAAAAAGCAAGTACCTTTAGATATTCGTACTAGAAATAGAACATTTTGCTCAGTTCTAAGGAGACTTAGAAGCGGGTTTTCTTCTTACTCTGCTCTAATTTCCTGTTCCTTCTGTTTTGCAAAGTGACTGATGCAACAAAAACAAAAACAAAAACAACTGAAAAGATTAAAGATTTCAATTTGTGATACAGTCATTGAACTAAAATATTGGTGGCTAAAATGGAATGATTTTGCCACTTTTTAAGTGAAGATTCAAAAAGAACAAACTCAAGTGTAGATTATCTCTATTGTGAAAAAAAACTGCTAAATGGAATGTTTCTTAAATTAATATTTGTCCAACCTTCCCCATTAATTAAAGCGAATACACAAAGAAATGTTTTTAATAAACTTTGTTTTGTAATTCCCACAATACCTGACAACAGATAAAATGAGTACTGGGAGACCAGCACAATATCAAGCACCAATTTTTTTAAAAATCATCATTTATTAACTGTAGCACATACTTGCTCTGTAACTTTGACCACTTACTTAATCTCTTGTTTTCTTTTCTGTGAAATGAGCTAAAATTTAAAAATGTGGAACTGAGGCCGGAGATAGAGTACAGCAGGTCAGGCTCTTGTCTCGCATGCGGCAGACCCAGGTTCAATCCCCAGCATCCCCTGTGTTCCCCCAAGTATCGCCAGGCCCTGGGCTCAGAGCCAGAAGTAACCATTGAGCACTTCCAGGGATACCCCTCCCCCCAAAAAAAGAAACAAAAACTGTAGGGCTTAGATAATCATGATAAAATTTTGTCAGGCAGGAAGGATTTGCCATAATCTATGCAATCTGGAGCAAGCCCATTACTTCTGAGTCTCAGATTCTGTTCACATGATAATAATCATCTTACATCCTTTTTGTAATAAAGAACAACTTCAGTTCCTTAAGGTAACTCTGATCCATAAGGTAATTATCTCCACTTTACAGGGCTATTGAAAGAATGAAATCACATTTTACACATAAAAGTATTTTCTAGTCCGTTTTAAGCTATAAAGGACTATATCATTTTAAATTATTATAATGAAACAAGTGAAAGAGGACATATATAAAATATCCCATAATAACTACCAAGTTGTTTGACTCTGAAATGATTTTAATATAATTACATTTAGACTTTAGGAACAGGGTTAAAACAGCTGCATTTTATATTCAATTAGCAAAGACATAAAAATTTAAATACTGTCTTACATACACCTTTAAAATTGAACATAGAAGAGAAGAAATAAATGTAGCACAATGTTAACAGCTTTTTCTAGGTGACAGGACTATGTGAGGATTTTTTTCTCTTACTTTTCAATAATACATAATTTTATATAGAATTTTACCCCATTCTTAGTGAGGCACATAATTTTCAATACTGTTCATGATAGTTTAATGCATATCTTGCTTCAGCCCCCAACTGGGTGCTCCCCTCCTTGTACCAAAGCCCCGGGGCTCCTTCCTTCTCTGCCCCAGCCAGGGATGCTCAGCTCCTTGCCTGGCAACTGTCTTTGGTTTCTTTGGTCACTTGCTGCTCCTCCCTTGCTGTTTGTCTTTGTGCTCTGAAGAGGATGTTATTTATGGGTCTGCCAAATTAGGCAAGAATAAAGAACTGAAAATAAAATAGGTGCGTGTTTGTTTCTCTACAGAAGGAGAAAAGCAATCCATAGCATCCTTACCTAATCCTTGGACTCAAAATGTCTGATACTCTGTCATTCCACGAACACCTGCAGAGGGCTACTACATGCCAAACAAATAAAGCCAAGAATTTGTCTCCCACAGTCAGGAGTAGCAGTGGAGGAATGAGGAGGTAGGAAAGGGCCGCCACTAAGAAAATTAGTTAGGCATCCAAGACGCAGGACTATTTATTCCAGAAGGAAACAGGAGAGTGAAAACAGGAATTAAACCATCAAATTCGCTAGGGACCCCATGTTTCATGGCACTGGGCTTCCAAGTAGGCCATCGTATTCCTTGCCTGGCTTAAGAACATTAGACCCACGGCAGACCCCATACGGGTAGGAAGAGGGGCTCACCAGTGTGGCGGCCCACTGCCCCTGCCCCACCCTGGCAGCCTCTGGCCTGCTTCAATTGTGCACTGGCCGGTCAGGAGAACCTAACCCTTGTCAGATGTTCCTTGTCAGTGTCCTTGATAATGAACTTTTTAAAACTGCTCTATTCAAGGAGACAGGTTTCCAGCTGAGTTTCTCAGGTCCTACCTGAGGAAGTAAGCAATAGAAGCCCCTGGGCTGGAGAGATGGTTCAATGAGCTAAGCACAGGCTCTGCACGCTGGAGTCCTGGATTCAGTCCCTGAGCAACGCCAGAAGTGATCCCCAAGCACAGGCAGGGAGTCCCTAGCATCATCCAGGCAACAACAACAAAGAGAGAGAGAGAGAGAGCTTCTTAGGCATTTAAAATATATATATATATTTCTGTCTGTCTGTGAATCTTAGAATATTCAGCTCACCATTGCAGTGTACAGTAGTGTAGAATAAGAAATAATGTCCTTCTGCACTTATATGTTCATCGCAGCACTGTTTACAATAGCCAGAATCTGGAAAAAACCCGAGTGCCCTAGAACAGATGACTGGTTGAAGAAACTCTGGTACATCTATACAATGGAATACTACGCAGCTGTTAGAAAAAATGAGGTCATGACGTTTGCATATAAATGGATCAGCATGGAAAGTATCATGCTAAGTGAAATGAGTCAGAAAGAGAGAGACAGACATAGAAAGATTGCACTCATCTGTGGAGCATAGAATAATAGACTATAATACTAACACCCAAGATTAGTAGAAATAAGTACCAGGAGGTTGTCTTCATGGCTTGGAGGCTGGTCTCTCATTCTGGGCAACTCAGAGAAGGGAACACCAAGTAAAATGTGGTCGGAGGTCATGCGTGCCGAATATAGACTAGAGGCTGAACACAATGGCCACTCAACACCTTTATTGCAAACCACAACACCTAATCAGAGAGAGAGAACAAAAGGGAATACCTTGCCATAGTGGCAGTGTGGGGTGAGGGGAGACGGGACTGGGGAGGGTGGGAGGGACACTGGATTTACTGGTGGTGGAGAATGGGCACTGGTGAAGGGATGGGTTCTCGAACTTTGTATGGGGGAAACATGAGCACAAAAATGTATAAATCTGTAACTGTACCCTCACGTTGATTCACTAATTAAAAATAAATAATTTATTAAAAAAAAGAAATAATGTCCTTGTGGAGTTCATTCCCAATTTAATCAGCTTAATCAATGGCTGAATAAATAGCAGTACTTCTACATTTAAAAAAAGAAAAGAAAAAATGTCCTAGAAATACATATTTTGTTTAATTTTAAACTTAAGTGGTATACTATTCATAATAAGACATTTTAGTGACAAACTATTAAAGTAACAATAAATCTGTGTCCTATTTTTAAACTTAAAAATAAAAGAACAGAGGGCTGGAGCTATAGCCCAGCGGGTAGGGCATTTGCCTTGCACAGGACCAACCCGGGTTCGATTCTCAGCCTCCATATGGTCCCCTGAGCACCGCCAGGAGTGATTTCTGAGTGCAAAGCCAGGAGTAACCCCTGAGCATCGCTGGGTGTGACCCAAAAAGCAAAAAACAAATAAAAAAAGAATAAAAGAACAGAGGGAAATATATATCTGTACATGTACATATATATACATAGTTTCAGATATATATACAAAAGCTCACATCACTCAACCTTTAACAACATGTTAATGATATTCTAAAGAATGTTTTAATGGCCTCTGCCAAAATAGAACAATCTTCAAACTGTCTCCTCTATGGATACATTTTTGTGGCATTTTCAGTGGTTGTGCTTTGGGACAGGAATTGGGGCTTGGGATGGAAACATCCCAAATTTGGTGGTGGGAAGATGTAATGGTGGTGGGATTGGTGTTTGAATATTAACTATAATCAAATATTGTGAACCACCTTATAAAATAAAAATAAATAAATAAATAAAAATAAAAAAACAAAAGAACATTAGAGTTTAAAGCAGTTCCAGCATATGCAAAGATAGTACATTTGGTATCCTCTTTCCTTCTACAAGTGCAACAAAATTATCAACTTCATGCAAATAGAACTTTCTAGTAGTATTATTTTATTCAATTAAGTGCTTAAGTGACCAGTTTTGTTTATTTCTATAAATTGTGTACACAACTTCTTCTTTACTATTTTTTTCTCATTGAATTTAATAATCTGGCTTCCAGGTTTCTCAGAAAACAAAATTACTTGGTCAGATTACTTTTAGGCTTTGAGCTTTATTTCTTTTTCTTTTTTTACTTTTTTTTTTAGTGGGAAGAGGCTTTTGGGTCACACCCGGCAGTGCTTCAGGGTTACTCCTGGCCCTGCACTCAGGAATTACTCCTGGTGGTACTTGAGGGTCACATGGAATGCCAGGGATCAAACCCAGGTCAGCCACATGCAAGACAAACACACTACCTGCTGAATTGAACTCATTCTGGTCCCCAGAGCTTCAGTTCTTAAAATGAGCTGATTTCCCCTCAAAATTGAGTATGTTGGGAATAAACCACTCCAGGAACTTATCTTTAGTAAGCCAGTCAATAATCATCGAATGTTCCATTTTAAAATTCTGTTAGGATAATCTCTAACTTTGACATCTCCAAAGAGTTTTTCCTGAAGTAGTAACAAATCAATAAAATGCCGCCTTTTAGTAGCTTCCCAGAACTTGATTTTGGGTTCAATCTCTGACAATAAAACATGAGGCATGAGTGATATTCACTGGGCTGATCTATAATATAAATTTAGTTTCAAATTTGGGGGCAAGAGATATACACAGCAGTTTAAATGTGTGTCTAGCAAGTGTTCATCCTTGGGTTCAAATCCCAGCACTACATAATTTCTTAGGCACACCAGCTGCAGCCCTGGACATCCCTGAGCACCTCAGGATGTGGCCCTGGTGGTCTCCCTAGCACCCCAGGATCTGAGAGCAGTATCACATCCCCAGACCCTTAGCTGAACCATCACCTAGTTAGCCAAGAATCACCCCTACGGCCCCTCGACCTACTGAGCACCAATTACATTAAATTGAAACATAATATAAGGGTAAGATACTAGGATTTCCCAGTGAAATAACTCATAATATATATGGATATGTAAGGATATATAAATATATGAGTATATATACATATATATAAGCCATATCATTTCTTTTAGGTAAGATCATCTCCAGCCAAAATGTCAACCAAGAAATCCACAGATCTAGTTGAATATGATAACAGGTAAGTCTGTAAATTATATCTAGTTCTCACTACTGTATTTAGTGATTGTTAGAGATTCAAGTGCCTGGATAAGACCTGTTACTTTTTGAAATAGTTCTTTGCTTTCAAAATCAGCTCGATAAAAGACTGTATCTTTATCTTTTCCTTTCTGATAACACAGCAAGCTGATATTACTGCCTCCCCTGAGTCATTTTCACAAGGTTCTATAGATTCATGAATAAGATAATACGACACAGGCAATGAATGACATCATATGGGTCAGATATAATGAACTATGGCTTTTGTGTGTGTGTATGTGGTGAAAACTCAGAGAAGGGGTCGGGCAGAGAGAGTATAGGACGAAGGCACGTACTTGTGTCACACAGAGCTGGCCCACATTGATCTCCAGCCCACATATGATTCCCTGATGAGCACCACTGGGAGTGATTCCTGAGCACAGAGCCAGGAGTCAACCTTGAGCACAGTCGGGTATGCACCTCACATCAGAAAAAAAAAAAGAAAACCCAGGGAATTTGAAATATACTAATCATCATAAAACTTGTTCGTATAGCTTAAGTGATGGCCATGCCTGTAGCATCAGAAAAGGGTCACAAAAGACATAAACCTAGTAACTTGGAAATAGAACCTAGTATTGTACATATGCATAGTCCAGAATATCCTAGAATTTCAGTTTGTAAAGACAGGTGAGAGCAGTGATGCGTATTATTTTGAGTTGTTTTCTGCTCTGTATGAGAAAGGAGGCTTTGGGATGATGTGTCCATTTAAGTTTTTAGAGCACTTGGCATTGAGTCTCAGCTCTTCCACAAATTGTGTGATTTCAGTAATTTCCACAATGTTTATGGCCTTTGGCTCTTTCATTTGTCAGATGAAGAAATGTACTAGGATCTCACTAGAACCACTACAGCTTTAAAATAATTTGAATCCTAAAATAAACATAATAACCTCAGAAGAAAAATCACCAAATGGGTAAAAGGAGTTAACATGAAATGAATGTCAATGACACTATAGGTTAAAGTAGAACCAAACAAGGGGAAGGATGTTTTAATGTTTATAAATATAAATTTTGGAGGGCCTGGAGAGATAATAAGAGGGTAAAGCTCTTGCTTTCCATGTGGCTGGCCCAGATCAGTTTCCAGCACTGTATATGGTCCACCAGGGACTTTCGGGAGTGATCTCTGGGCACAGAGCCAGAAATACAGCCTGAGCACTGCCAGGTGCAGCCGGGTCCTCCTAGCCTCCACAAATATGTGGCATGTGTGAGTGTGCATGCATGCACATATTTATATATATATATGTACATATATGCATGTGTGCGTATAAATGCACATAACATTTGGGTAGATATTTTTGTAGTTAAGAGCAGTGAATGTGTTGTATAGAAATAATTATCATAAATGGAGCTAGTAGCTAAACTCACCTTTCACAGAGTAAAGGGCACCTGTTCTCACATTACTCTGCACCTGACAAATAGAAAAAACAAATCATTCTGGAGGTCTATTAAAATCCTATAAAAGCCCAGCAGATTGATTTCATTCATCCTTCATCTCAAGAGATGAAAGAAGAAATTTCTCAAGTATCCAAAAATTAAAACAAAATCCAAAGAGTTTTATGTCATTTCTTGGATTCCAGAAAAGCTAAAATTAAAACAAAAGGGAAGGTAGTTTATCATTCAACACAAAGACATCGTGAAGATGGTCTGACCCTGACAACTATTTCTACCTTGGTCTCTCCTCTGGAGCCTTTCTCTTTTTTTTTTTTTTTTTTTTTTTTTTAAATTTATTTATTTTTAATTAGGGAATCACCGTGAGGGTACAGTTACAGATTTATACACTTTTGTGCTTATATTTCCCTCATACAAAGTTCGGGAACCCATCCCTTCACCAGTGCCCATTTTCCACCACCCGTAAACCCAGTGTCCCTCCCACCCTCCCCAATCCCATCTCCCCCCCACCCCACCCTGCCACTGTGGCAAGGCATTCCCTTCTGTTTTCTCTCTCTAATTAGCTGTTGTGGTTTGCAATAAAGGTGTTGAGTGGCCGCTGTGCTCAGTCTCTAGCCCTCATTCAGCCTGCAACTCTCTTCCCCCACATGGCCTTCGACTACAATGTAGTTGGTGATCGCTTCTCTGAGTTGACCTTTCCCCGGAACGTGAGGCCAGCCTCGAAGCCATGGAGTCAACCTCCTGGTACTTATTTCTACAGTTCTTGGGTGTTAGTCTCCCACTCTGTTATTCTATATACCATAGATGAGTGCAATCTTTCTATGTCTGTCTGGAGCCTTTCTCTTGTCTATGTTGTGCACCTAGAATTTGGGGGAGGGGAGCTGACCACGCCTGGTGGTGCTCAGGGCTTAGGGACTGTGCTCAGGGATCACTTACTGATGAAGCTCGGGGGGGAGACCATAAGGGGTGCCAGGAATCCAACCCCAGTTGGCCACATGCAAGGCAAGCACCCTGCTGCTGTGCTATCTCTGGCTATCTAAAAATTATATGTACCGCCTGACCATGTTAGCTTTTTTTTCTCACCTTCATTTTATGTTGTGAAAGCACCATGATAAACAGTTATTCGGATTAGTTTTCTTTCTGTCTCTGCCTTCTGACCTCTCAGAGCAGACTACAAGCTCTCAAAGCAGGGACTCGGTGATGTTCTGACTGTAGATCCCCCTGCTGGTGTCTATTCCTGTGCATTGAGTAGTAATCCCTGAGGAACTGTCATTGAAAAGCATAATAAAGACTAATGGAGAGACAATTGGAGTTCTGCTTGAAGCGGCAAGATGTGGGTAACCGATTAACTGGAATGTAAAAGGGCACTAATTGGTTTCAATCCCCAGCACCTCATAGTTCCTCAGACACTGCCAGGAGTGACCCAAGCACAAAGCATGGGTCTTGGGTAGCCTCTGAGCAGAAAAATAAAATTAATTAATTGGTATTCAGTCATTTCAGCCAGCAGCGAGGGTATTTCTTTTCATTGAATCACTGTGAAAATACATAGTTACAAAGTTGTTTATGAACAGCCACACAATGTTCCAACACCCGTCACCAGTGTACATTTCCTACCACCAATGTCCCCAGTTTCCTCCCACTACCTGCCCCTCTCCCAGTCTGTATCTACAGCACATTCTCACATTCTCTCTCTCCTCTCTCTCTCCTTTTTCTCTCTCCTCTCTCCTCTCTCTCTCCCTCTCTCCTATCTTTTTCCTCTCTCTTCCTCTCTCCCTCTCTCTCTTTCTCCCTATTTCTCTCCCCCCTCTCTCTCCATCTCTCTCCCTCTCTCTCTTGCTCTCTCTCTCACTCTCTCTCTCTCTCTCTCTCTCTCTCTCTCTCTCTCTCTCTCTCTCTCTCTCTCTCCTCTCTCTCTCTCCCTCCCCTTTTGGGCATTTTGGTTTGCATTACACGTACTGAAATCCCTTTACCTATTTTCAGCACCAAATTATTGTCCAGAGTGATGATTTCCAACTCTTACTGTCATAGAGGACCCTTCTCTCTCCTGACCGCCACACTTGCAGCAAGGTTTCAACCATGAACCAGCCCTCCTGGCCCTCGTTTGCTACTAACCTTGAGTATTAGTGTCATACTATGTTTTTTAATGTCCCACAAATAAGTGCAGTCATTCTTTGTCTTACCCTCTCCTTCTGACTCATTTCACTCAGCATGTTACTCTCCATGTCGATCCAGGTAAAGAAAGTTTCATGACTTTATTTTTCCTGGTGGCAGGCAGCATTATTATTCCACTTTGTAGATGTGCCATAGTTTCTTTATTTGTTCTTGGGCACTTGGGTTGTTTCCAGGTTCTGGCTACTGTGAATAGTGCTGCAATGCATAGGAGTGTAGATAACTTTTCTGCAGTGTTTTGAGTCCCCAGGGTATATCCCCAGAAGTAGTATTACTGGGTCTTATGAAAGCTGAATTTCTAGTTGTTTGAGGAATGCCCATATTGATCTCCAAAAAGGCTGGACCAGTCAGCACGTCCAGTGCAGGAATTTTTTAAATTTTAAATTAGGTGCTATGATTTATAATATTTTTAGTATAAAGTATCAGACACATAGTGTTCCAATATCCCCCACAAACCAAAGCATCTGCATCCCTCTGCCTGTGTCTCAAGGGGACTTTGTGTGCAAGTCTTTTGAATTGACATGTTCAACCTAAAGAAAATAACAGGAAAAACAATAATGTACAAAATAACCTCACCATTTATGTCATAGTATTAATTGACTTTCAACAAATTTACTAATACACAAGTAGGGCAGTTAAAGCTTGTTGCCGCTCATTATCCCTCATTAAACTTCCTGCATTTTAGTTGCAGGCAGTTCAAAGCTTGTCCATTGTATAATCTTTGTTGCTGTCTTCACTACATAACTTCACTTTATATCAATCACCTACAAAATCACCTACAGTGTAACAAAGAGACAGTAAATCTGGATGGTTATTTAAATTTTTTAACTTATTTTTATTAAATAATTTTTATTTATTTATTTACATAGGCTAAAATCATATCACAATCAATTATCACAAATTGGATTTTATTGATTTATTTTCTGACAATTCCATTTACCATTCTTTTAATCTAAAAAGATTTATATAGGACAATTATTATGACACTGATGAAGGCAGTACATGACTCTGATTTCCAGTTCACAACATTTGCAATTCACAATGAGCAGGCATCCATTGATTTCAGCTCATTTAAGGTAATTGAGCAGAAAACCACCAAAGGCTTTATTCATTTTCTTCTATTGGTGGAAGTTAGCCCTGCACAGAGACCAAACACTTTGGTCTAATCTTTAGTCTGTACCTCATCTGCCCTGGGACCTTGAGAAAAGTCAAACGTCCTTTCTAGGAACTCTGTCAGCTCTGCAAAGTAAGGTGTGGTTTAAGTGGTCTGCGGTGAGTAACCAAAGTCTCAGGGCTGTCTGTGTTCAAGATTCAGAGTTCATTCCCAGGTTGCAGAGGTGGGAAATGTACACTGGTGAAGGGGACAGGTGTTGGAACATTGTATGACTGAAATCCAATCATCAACAACTTTGTAACTGCATATGTCACTGATTCAATAAAAAAAAATTAATTTTAAAAGCATCCATTGCTCATTCTCAACTCTGCCTACAATTTCTCACAAACCATTCCTTTAGGAAATAAAATAACTGGTTGATATTTCATAAACCATCCTCTTTTTCTTTTTGGGGGGAGGGGGAGGAGGGCGGATTCCAGAGCTTAAACACACCTGACAATGCTCAGGACTTACTCCTAGCTCTGCACTCAGGGGTCATTTCTAATGAGCCCGGGGGTACTGGGAATTTAATCTGCATTGGCCACATGCAAGGCAAGTGCCTTACCCTCTGAACTATCACTCCAGCCCCATAAACCATGTAATAAAATAAATGGCCGAGATCACTATTCACCCATAGGATTTAATTATGAACAAAAATGCAATTCTTTCCATCTATTTTTAATTTTCCTTCAATTATCTTGAAAATAAAGTTTCTCACGATTATGTCAAATCGTTTCTAAGATTTCTTTTGTTCCTAAGGTTCCTTTGTCTCCCAGAACTGGTTTTGCCATTTATTCCCTTAATAAATATAGTCACCGGTGAGCAAAAGAAATAAAGACCCTACCCTCTAGAAACTTCTCTTTAGCAAAGGGTAGAGACACCAGAGTTAGCAGCCTGATGTGGACAGACCTTATTGAAGAGCTGGCATTTCAGCAACGACCAGGAAATGAGGAAGTCAGTCCTGAGGCTGTGTACAGAGAAAGAGATTTCTAAGACAGGAACTTTCCATGGCTTCGTCAGAGCAGCAGGGGGTAAGGATGACTTTTTAAAGGAAAGTTATGAACTTGAGTTGTGACGGTATCTAAATGGACCAGGGTAATTAATTTCATTATGTTAAGGAATTTATTGGGGCTAACCTATAACCAATCCATAAGTCAAGAATGCTTTCACGGGGCTGGAGCAATAGCACAGCGGGTAAGGTGTTTGCCTTGCATGCAGCCAAACCGGGTTCGATTTCCAGCACCCCATATGGTCCCCTGAGCACCGCCAAGAGTAATTCCTGAGTGCAAAGCCAGGAGTAACACCTGTGCATTGCCGGGTGTGACCCAAAAAGCCAAAGAATAAGAATTCTTTCGGGAATAAATTTGGGGGAGATGAGTCTCTGATTGCCAACCAAATAACAGTATTTAAAACTTAGACACAAAGTGTTCTGATGATACCTCAAGTAGCAGAATGTATGCTTAGTGTGTATGAGGTCCTGAATTTAATACCTGGCATCACATGGGACTGATTCCATATCAACAACATCAGGCACAGCCCTGGCAGCCCCTGAGCACTGCCAGACCCAAGCACCAAACTGTCAGTCCCTTACTGACTGTCCAGGAGTATCCCCCCTGTCCCTCAAGAGCATCACTGGGGCCTCTATTAAAACTCTCAGATACTGCAGTCTGGAGATACCAAACAGAAGGTAAGGCTCTTCCTTTGCATGCGGGCGAAACCACAGCAATGTTTGTGGTCCCCCAAGCACACCAGGAGTGATTCCTAAGCACAGAGCCAGTGGTCATCCCTGAGCACCACTAGGTGTAATACCCTCCCCCCAAATTTCTCCTTGTAAACAGAATACAGCATTCAAGCTCTGCAACATTTTTATTTTCAAGATGGTGTTGGTGGTTTTTGTTTCTTAAATACCTTGGCAGACACTTCATTTCTCTGTGGTACCTTGTTCTGGTGCTGCATGATGAAGATGGATATTTCACATTTCAGTTTATAAGAAAGGCAGTCAAACCCTTGGTTGAGATTTTATGGCATAGGGAATGTTAGGTAGGAGATATTTTATATTTTAATTTGCAGTATCATATCAAGGCCAACTCTCAACTAAATAAAATCTTAGAATAGTCTGCTGTGCTTGCAAGGACAGAGATGCTCAATTATCAGCAATTATCAGCAATTCTTGTATTGCCTGGTGGAGCCTCTTCCATCGGACACAGGGCCTGGCCCCACCCTCTCCCTGAGCACATTCATTTCAGGGTTTTCAATACTTCCTCTCTGTTAATCATCTCACCTGTCATAATGACTCCACGGGATCCATCACTTTGCTTCATGACAAATGTTCTTTCAGAATGATGAAACTGGGATTGAGAGGAGACAAATATTTTCCCCAAACCACACAATGCCATCATGGCATCAAGATTCTTGCCCAGAAATCTACGTCTCTGTTACTTGTAGACCTATTAACCATTCCTAGTCCACATTACCTGCCAGTTCTCCCTCAACATGACCCCTGAGACATTTTCACCTGCAACTCATCCCTTGCATGGAACATGCAATCCCACCATAATTTCTGACCTTCTCCCAGGGCACCCTTCTGTGAAGTGGAAGCATCCTGGTTACATACCATCTCTGCTGTGTCTTCAAGGTGCAGCTAACAACCATGGCATCTTCTCACTGAGATGGGCAAGACTATGGCTGTAGGTGGGCACAGCTGAGCCTCCAGCAGCCCGCAGCCATCTGGGCAGGAGCTGCCTGGGGGAAGCTCAGTCCTTCCCACCCACAGTGCTCTCTGGATTCTCGTCACCTTTGACTCTTTGCTCATATTCTAGACTCCACAACGGTCAGGCTGCGGTCGGTCTTTGCTCCAGAGCAGAAAGGGATCCCCTCCAACCTCTGGGCCTCAGAGAATTCCCAGGACTTTCAGGTGTGAGTTCACAGAGGGAAGGTAACTAGGCTGCATATTTTCATAATGTTGGGAGCAAGTTCTAAATTAAAAAGCTGAGAAAAGAGGTCTGGAGACATAATACAGGGATCAGTTGCCTTCTGCTGACCTCTAAATGCTGTCAGGGGTCATCTCTGAACACTGTCAGGAATTCCGCTTGAGCACCAGGAGGACTGGCCCAAAGACAAAAGGGAGGAAAAGCAGAGAAATAAGGGGCTGAAGAGATAAGGCGCTTGCCTTCAATGTGGCTGACCCAGGTTCAGTCTCCTTAGCCCCACCAGAGCAGGGCCTGTGAGCAGAGCCAGGAGGAAGCCCTAAGCTGGAATAGGCCCCCACCCCTTCCCCAGAAAAGGAGGACTAAGTATGACTTATCTCTCTGAGAAAAACACATATGCAATAGGTATAGTCACATACTGATCTAAATAAAAGTTACACAGAAGAGACAGGTCAAACTGCCTCGCAGCTGAGTTATTGTTAATATTATACCACCTAACCTGAGGAGACACTCAGAATTCAGATCAGCACAAGGTTAGGTCCTTCACTGGGGTGAGATTCTTTCCTCACATGTGGCTGACCTGGGTTTGATCCCTGGCACCCTGTAGGGTCCCCCGAGCCCATAGGATTGATCCCTGAGTGCAGAACCAGGAGTCAGTCCTGAGCACAGCTGGGTGTAGCCCCTAAACAAGTACAACAACAAAGTAATATGTTGACTGGACATACTATATAAGAAATAAGAACAAATTCCTCATGCTTTGTCAGTGCCAGGATCTCTCCTCAGGTAAATTGCTTTTGTATGAGTTATCTCTGGCTGCTAAAACACTATCACAAAGTGCTGGGTGGCTTAAAACAGCCGAAATATCTGGTTTCAGAATGAGCAGGGATGAATCCTACTGAGGACTGTGACGAATAGTCTGTTCCTTGCCTCTGTTCTTCCATCACAGCTGGCAATCCCTGCCAGCCCTTGGCTTTGAGATGCATCATCCAACACCTGCCTCATCTCCATATACAGACAAGGAGTTTCTTCCAGAGCTACCTTAGACACGTGAAGGGAGGTGACAGAAGCAGGCCTGAACCAGCAAGCGCAGTGCTCTCACCAGGAAGTCACACAAATAGCATATACACAACACAGACAAAGACAGACACAGAGATAGAGACAGAGACAGAGACAGCACAAGCAAGGAAATATGGGACAGTAGCTCAAGAGTTTTAACAAAATGGTCCCAGAATGCCAATGGTCACAAATTGTTTTCTGGCTACAGTTTTCATTCCTTTCTATGTCTGTGTAACCTAGCATCCATCCACAGCACGCTTGTGCATGCAGGATCTTAGAAACGCTTCCCAAACATAGCACTCCCAGAGAAATCCACCTGTGCCTGGCACATCATTCATCCTGTAATTTTATTGAACATGTGGCTCATAGGATCCATGACTTTTCACTGTCAAAATTCCACACACAGTCTCATTTCCAGCTACTTGAGCTCTCTCTTGCCAGCCTCCTCCATGCTGACGCCCTGCTGGCCCAGCTCTGCAGTCCTGAGCCGAGTCTCCCTGGGCTGCACTCCCAGAAACGTGACTCGCCTCCCTTACCCCACAAGAGCAATTAGCTCTCCACAGAAACCAGCCATGAGCGTGTACGAGAAACTATGAGGTACAAAGCACTTGCTTGCATGCAGCCAACCCCAGTTCTATCTCTGAGCACAGCAAGGAGTGATCCCTGAGCACAGAGCCAGGTGTTAAACCCTGAGCACCAGTGACTGTGGCCTCCAATAAAAACAAACAAAAAAATCATTAACTGAGGCTTCTCTTGACACCAAAATCTGCTTGCCAGAAAAAAAACACCTAAAATAAAACTTTAGAAAATGTATTTTCAGCTTCATTATTCCTTCCCGCACAGTTTCAGATTCTTTTTGTGAAGCATCAAAATATTCTCAAAAAATAACAATAATAAAATTCACTTCCCATTTTTCGAATGCAATTAGTCATGTAATAGATCTCAAAAATGAAATTTCTCTCTAATCATGGCCTCTTGTGTTCTAGAAAAGGGCTTAAGTTCAGGGGGCCTATTTTTTTTTTATCCTGAGTATTACAGGTTGCCAGAATGGTTATCAGAAATCCCCCAAGTAAATTTAGTCCTCTAGTCACAAGAACAGAACAGACAGAGAAGTGAGAGGCTCCATGTACCAAGGCATCTGCCAGCAACAGCACAGCTGGTATAAGTCACACCAAACTGCAGAGAAACAGAACTCAGAGTTTGTGGGAAATCTGTTCAAGTTGTCGGCTCCATTATCAATGATTTTGTAAAGTCCAAATCTCTCCCTGAAGAGGGTCTGTGTTTTTCCTCCAGAGGTTAGTAACTCGACCAGGACTAGTCTGGATTTTCAACTATGCCTTTAATGTAAATATAAATTTAATGTAGATATACGTTAATTTTACAGTGATCTATTTATCACTGATACAATGTACTAATAAAGCAGTGTATATTTTTTTACTGCAATAATCAGACTGCCCATCTCTTGCTGCTAGAGAAAGTCCACAATTTTGCCTTTTTTGAGCAATCTGATTATTTGAATAGTGGTGCCTTTGGGAATCTCTTTTAGAAGATTAAAAATGTTAAATGTGTTCTTCCAGTTTCCAACTCAGAATTGGCCATCAGAAAGCATGAGACTGCTTATGGCAATAGAAATTGGCGACGGGGGTTGAAGGGAGCGATAAAATGTTCCATGTTCATGTAAATAGAAACAAATCTTACTTGATGCTTCATTAAGCATCATTAATAAGCAATAACTGTAACACCCCAATTAAAAGTAAATTATAGTTATCAACAGAATTTCCAAAAGGGAACACTCCGATTAAATCAAAATAATTTCAAAAATAAAATATAAACTATAAGGAAATAACTACAGTCTGGAATTTATATGCCCCTGTCTCTCTGGTGACAGACACATACATTCATGTAGTGCCAAGGGCTCCAGGGCTTCTGCAATGCGTGAAAGAGCAGCAAAAGGCACGAGGGCAGACCAGCGTGACATCTGAGCAGAGGCGGAGCCCTGTCCCACCAGCCATCTGCCTCCGCGTGCTCTCTGTATACACAGTCTTGACAGGAGCCAGTGCATCTCCAGAGTGAGTGCACACAGAGCTTTCATGACCTTAGCCTGCAACCTCCTCGCCCCTCCATATTTCTCGTGTTTCAATTTTTGCTTTTTTGGGGGAGGTGGGGTACACACCCAGATTTGAAGGCTGCTTTGCAAAAAATCCAACAAGGCCACTTTGCAAGCAGAAAGTAGAAGAATATCCAAGATATTTCTAAAGTGATTATAATTAATTTTATATTTTAGTATAAAATTTAATATTTAATTATAAATTACCTAATTTGCTATATGACACATCACTAAGGAATATTACCCAATTTGAAATGTAATATAAAAATAGGAGCTGGAGCAATAGCACAGCGGGTAGGGTGTTTGCCTTGCATGTGGCCAATCCAGGTTCGATTCCCAGCATCCCATATGGTCCCCTGAGCACCACCAGGGTAATTCCTGAGTGCATGAGCCACAAGTAACCCCTGTGCATCGCCGGATGTGACCCAAAAAGCAAAAAATAAAATAAAATAAAATAAAAAATTAAAAGTTGACAGTGTAAAAACTAAAACTATGCCAAATTTTTTCTTTGCTAATGGAGAATTTTCATATTTTTAAGGCTATTTTCAAAATTCTTATGAGCTCTAGTAAAATAGTTTCAAACAATTTTATGCCTTCCTCTGGAATAGTGTCACTAATATTTATTTGCATTTTCTATTTCTATTTATTAGTCTTACATCTGTCTAAATCAATCTTCCTTTAAAATATATTTGTTGAGACTGTCTTTATTCCTTAATTTTATTATTCTAAATAAATATTTAGAATTAGTTCCTTTTAAAAACATTTACATTTTAAAATATTGGTAAATGTTAATTTGCTATTAAAATTATTTTACTTTATTATATTTTTATAAAGTTGTTCACAATAATTTGTTACATTTAATATTCCAACGCCAATCCCACCACCATTACACCTGCCCACCACCATATTTCAAATGTTTCTATCCTGACCCCCAAACCCTGGCCCCAAAGGTAGACCTAAATAATTTATTTTGTATTGCTTGTTAAAAATAATCCACTAAAAATGATCCAGAAATTTTTCTGTTGGGACAGGGTGAGGAACTCACCCGCCCCCTCTTCGGGTTGCCCCAAAAGAGACAGTCTGGCACGGGGTCTAAGACATCTCTGTAGCACTTTGTAGATTTTGATATTCCTAATGACAGGGACTGAGAGGAGTAGTAGAATGCACTTAGGAATATGGCCCTCAGGATAGTAAGTCACTGTCATCTCGTTGATCATCAATTTGCTCGAGTGTGCGCCAGTAACATCTCCATTCGTCCTAGCCCTAAGATTTTAGCAGCCTCTCTTTACTGTCCCTCCCAACGGTGCCACATTGGAGGCTCTTTCAGGGTCAGGGGAATGAGACCCATCATTGTTACTCTTTTTGGCGTATCGAATACGCCACGGGGAGCTTGCCAGGCTCTGCTGCATAGGCAGGATACTTTCGGTAGCTTGCTGGGTTCTCCGAGAGGGAGAATTAGACAGTTCTCGGCTGTGCGCTTCTGGGAGCTTTGTTTTATAGTCTCTGGATCTTGGCTGTTGATGGCTGTACCAGCCCTGAGATAGACCATTTGCACTGGTTTGTCTCTTTACGGGCCACACCTAGCTGTGGTCAGGGCTTCCTCCTGCCTCTGTGCTCAGTGGTTGTTCCTAGAAGCTCCAGGAACAACAAAGGGTGTAAATGCCAGTATGAAATGTCAGAGAGGGGCCTTCGTGGTGCCTGGTAACCAGGATGACCCAGAAGACCCAGAAGATGATAACAATCATCTCAACATCCCACCGGCTTCATCTGCTCAAACAGAATAAAGGGCTCAGCCACCACCACCCCCTGCTCTGTTCAAAGAATTTAAAGAATAGAAGGGAGGAAACTTCATCTTTATCTGGAATCTTGTTGAAGAGACCTCCCCCCACCCTTTCTACCCTGCACCTGATCCTCTGTCCATAATCCAGGAACTTCTCTCTCTGCCTGCTTTTCACAATTTCTATTCTGAATTAGATAATAGAACGTGTGGTCTGTTAGGGGTCTTTCCAGCCCTTTGAATACTGCAGGTCTTTTCTTTCTGGCCTGTAAGTTTCCATTTATGTGACTAACTGCTTTTATCCAGCTACTTCTAACATTCTCTCTCTCTCACTCCCCCTTCTCTCTCCCTCTCACTCACTCTCTCTGTTTCCCTGTCTTTGTCTCTCCTCGTATTCTGTTCTTTCTCCTCTCTCTTTCTCATTTCTCTGTCTCTCATTCTCTCCCTCTCTCTCCCTCTCTCTCCCTCCCTCCCTCTCTCTCCCTCTCTTTCTCTCTTTCTCTCTCTCTCTTACACACACATACACACACACACACACACACATTGGGGATTGAACGAGTGGCCTCACACTGAGCCATATCCCCTTCCCTAAGATTCTTTCTTATTTTTTGCCATTGTAACTTCATTTTTTTTTAAGAAATATTCTATTGAACCACCGTGAAAAAAAGAAAAAAAATACAAAGCTTTCAGGTTTAAGTCACAGTCAAATACTGATTAATCCACCATCCCTTCACCAGTGCACCCGTTCCACCACCAAGAACCCCAATACACCCCCCTCCCACCCCACCCCCCACCTAAGTAGCTAATGATATTCCCATTATTCTCTATATATATTGAGTACATTCCATATTTCCATACAGAACTCACTATTATTGATTGGAAATTTTCCCCAACAATCAGGCCTGCTGAATAGGCATCATCTAATAATTTCTCTTCATTGCTAAGAGTGAAGACTAAGTCTGCGCGGCCGCAATAGCAGTTTTGGGTTTCTAATATTTTAGCTCAGTTCACAGTCAAAATGGATGTTTGCAAGAATCTGCTCTGGTGCCAAAATGGGTCTCTGGGCGGAAGGTGCGCCGGGAACGCGCCCCTCCCAGGGCCACCTACGGGCTACGTCACTAAAGAAAGTCCTACCTCCAGGGTGAGGGGTCTTAGAGGGTGGCTCTCACCACGTGGGCGCTGCCGCTGCCGCCATTTTCGCTCAGAAAAATGGGGTGGAGAGGGAAAAAACCCTCCCCGGGCTGCACAAGGTTGTAGCTCAGTTCACAGTCAAAATGCATGGCTGCAAGAATCCGCTCTGGTGCCAAAATGGGTTAGGAGACCTCGGGATCACAGTCAATAGGCGCGGAGGGTCTGTTTCTCGTGCCGTGGCTCCCAGTTCTGCCATTGTAACTTTAATGTCTCCTGAAGTGCATCTATCTGGTTTATTTGGTTTAAAATTCTGTGGGGTTTCTGGATGTGGTATGTGTTTTCTTCCCTACATAGGAAAATTTTTGAGTACTATTTATTCCCCCCAAATTTCTGCCCTTTTTTCCCTTCTTTATCTAGAATCCCTACATTGTGAATTTTACCCATCTTTATTGCCTCATTTGTCTCATTATCTTCATTATTTTAAAGTACTTTTTCTTGTGTGGTCTTCGGGGCTGCTTTCTTTATTCTCTATTCTACTTCATCTAGTCTCCTGTGCATCCCCCTCTATATTTTTAGTTAAACTACTGTGTGCTTTAGCTCTGTGATTTCTGTTTGAAGCTTTCTCAGATTTTCTCTGTGCTGTGGTTCTGATTTTGTTCATTGTTCTGCTCATTTCAGTGAGCATAATTATATTACTTTGAAGTTTTATTCATGTAGTTTACTTAATTCTGTTGTGTTCAAACTTTCCCAAAATTTTTGTTCTGATCCATCAATTGATTTGACTTCCTTTATCCTCCTCTCTTTGGGTTTGGTACTTTGTGTTTATTTCTATAAATGTGATGAAATAGAGCCAGAGAGAGAGAGAGAGAGAGAGAGAGAGAGAGAGATTGAGAGAGAGAAAGAGAGAGCAAGTACAATCATTTAAAGCTCTTGCCTTCCATGTGGTTGAGCTGAGTTTGATTCCCAGCACCACGTACTGCCCTCTGAGCACCACCAGGAGTGATCTCTGAGCACAAAGTCAGGAATAAACTCTGAGCACTGCAGGAAGTGCCTCCTATTCCCTCTCCCCCATAAAAAATATAAAATAAGAACTAAATAAATTAGACTTAACACTTCTTCCCAGGCCTGAAGTAATGGCTTTGCATTAGAATTGAAGGTTTCCTGGTATAGATAGACCTTGTATATTTTCCTCGTGTGTTGAGCAGGCTGAAGCATAATCACTAATCAGGATCTCAAGAGCCACCTTGGAATGGTGATGACCTGAGAATACAGACAGTAGACAGAAGGTGAGACGATGGAAAATAAGGAGTTAGCTGTGGTAGACTGGGGGAGGGTGTCTGCAGCTGCTGGGGCAGACAAGAGATGAGCAATCTCTGTCCACCCAGGGTGGAGCCCCCCACAGAGCTTTCCAAGCATTCTCAGCTGCAGCCTTGTTCTCAGCAGGTTCTACAAAGTAGTTCTCCCCAGAGCTTTGGGAAGAGCAGAGCGACTGATGGGAGGAGGCGGGTAATATAGGAGGCGGGTAATATGGGTGATCGCGGTCTTCATAGCAGGCAGGATGCCTAGTAGCCCTTGGAGCCCAGGCAGTGAGAAAAAGTGAGTGTTTGTATAAATGCAGGAGATGGCTGTGAGAAAACCCCGGGAAGGAACTATAGTTATTGCCTGCTGCCAGCAAGTTCCACAAATACTGTGGTGGTCACAGGACCAAACTGGAAGTCCCCACAGCCCCGAGGGCAGGATGATTTGGCCTCCAACTCTGACTCCTTATTTTGCTTCCTTCATATGTTAGTGTTCAAAGCAGTCTAGCAGTCTTTGACAGAGAAACTGCCCTCCTTCTTGCACTCACACAGGGAGTTACTTACATCAAACACAAGTTAATGTGACTAGGTCTGCGCCTCATTCATTAGTCAACCCCCCCCCCTTGCACTCTCTGCTTCCTAGAACCCTATTATTCTCCAAAGAAAAGCCCATCTGTTCTCCACACCTGCAGAAGAGACTCCACCCATACACAGACCTCCTCGGTGTGGGAGGAAGCCCTTCTCCCCCACCCCACCCCCGCCCCCAAACTCCCTCCATGTTTCTCAACCTCCGGTGGCAGTGTCCCAATAGCAATCCAGGCAAAATAGAGTCCCAGGATTTCTTATCCTCAGTGTCTTTCACTTTTCCTTATGGAGACACTGACTCAGTCTCTGTTGTTTTTCAAAGGCATCTTCTGACACAAAAGCAGGTTTGTTGTGTCTGTGGGAAGAGGTGAGAATAGGAGCGCGCTGAGCACCATCTTAAGAGGACCACAGAGATTCTTGGTGGTGGAATATGTGCACTGGTGAAGGGATGGGTGTTCGAGCATTGTATAACTGAGACTTAAACCTGAATGCTTTGTAACTTTCCACATGGTGATTCAATAAAAGAATAAATAAAAAAAAAGAGGACCACAGAGCTTCACCCTCTGACGGTTCCCTCTCTTCCTTGTACTACCATTGCTCTCTCTGACAAATTTTCGCTATTGGATTTCCAAGTCAAACTCATTCTTCAGCTCTTTGTTCTGTCCTACTTTATCCCATTAAAAATTAGGGGTAGGGGGGAACATTAAGTTTTTCATGACTAATATTTCTACTAGTTTTACTTTTTTATTTTCTAGTTTGGAGAGGTTGTTTGGGTAAAACTTTCTTCTCTTTTATGTGTTTACAAGCTTTTAAACGTTTTTTCTTTATTGCATATATATTTTCTTATATTTAGTATTTATATCTTATATCAAACTATAATATAGCAGATCATTTCTTGTCTAGCTGGTTTTTGAAAAGAGCTGAAATATCTTGAGATCCTGAGCTGTGAGTTCTTTTGTCTTGGAGATTTCAGCTAGACCCTGGCTTCAGGGAAATTTTGTCAACTCCGGTGAGCACAGGAGACAGGATTTGAGTGAGCACCTAAACAGTTAGGCACTTCCATCCTACACTTCTCCTGTCATTATCTTAGAATAGTGTAGAAGTGGACTGGAGCAATAGAACAGTGGATAGGGCATTTGCCTTGCATGCAGCCAACCCGGGTTTGATTCCTCCGCCCCTCTTGGAGAGCCCAGCAAGCTACTGAGAATATCCCGCCCGCATGGCAGAGCCTGGCAAGGTACCCGTGGCGTATTTGATATGCCAAAAACAGTAACAAGTCTCACAATGAAGACGTTACTGGTGCCCGCTCGAGCAATCAATGAACAACGGGATGACAGTGCTACAGTGTTTCAGTGTAGAAGCAGTGTCTGACACCCAAGTCTCAGATGCCTGAATATTGACATATCTAAAGTCAATTGTTCCCAATCATTGGTGACTGCTGTGTCAACTTCAAACCAGCAAAGCTCCTTGCTCTGCCTGATGTTATATGTGAGAACACTTAGACCACAGTTTGAAATTCCAGGGGAACAGAATTTACCCTAACATCAGAGGGGGAGAAGCAAAAGAATAATGACCATGGGCATTCTTCCCCATCTCACCCTCCTACTGCCAGGCTGAGATAGCTGTTGCCCCAGGTCAAAGCAACCAAATGATTTGGTTGTGCAGTAAACAGGATTTGAGAAATAGGCAAGAGAACAGAAGATAATTGTATTACGCTCTGGGATCCACACCCTGGCAATGAAGGTGAGAGAATATGGCAGGAAGGAAAAAAGAGACGCTGTAATGCAAGAGCAGTCAATACTTCCTCTCCCACTTAGGTCATTCAGAACCTGGGAAGGTTCTCCAATCTTACTGTGAGATAGAGCAAACATAGTAAATCTTTATACTGACACACGAACTGGGTTGGTGCTGCCCCAGAAAGTAGTAACTCCTCTTCATGCCGTCAATTCATGAGAAGGATAAAGTAAAGGGCTGCCCACTCAGAGTGCTTCCAGAGAATAGGGAAGGACGTTCTTCCTGACTAGTCAACCAAGCAGCATGCAGAGACCGTATGGCACACTCCCCAGTTTAATATAATCACCACTTCCCCATGGATTTTCCAGTTCTTTTCATTTTCTCTCTCTTCGTCCTGCAAGGTTTTAAGGAGAAGAGAGGATGGTGAGGAAGGAGGACTTTTACAAGGATAGTAGTCCCCTTAGACGAAGCTTTCTCACCAATTAGACTTACCCCCTTTTCTGCATGGTATTTTGGAAACTGTTATGTTGCCTGATGCATGATGGGAGAAGGAGATTTGGTAGTAATTTCATGGCAATCATGTTACAGTGAAATGAATGATCAGGTCAAGGTATGTTCTCTCCCTCAATCCCAACCAACTCATCTGTGGTTTCCTTGTGGTTATAGAAAGGTATGGTGTCTGAAGAAGTGGTCAAAGGAAGGAGTCAGATTATCCAGAGGGAAGCTTCCTGACCTCCCCAGATAGCCTCAATAGGAAGCCACTTGTTGTGGTAGTTCAATAATTTAATGGGAACCTTCCTGAACCCTGGAACTCTTCCTCAGGGAAGATTTTCTTTTCTGGTTTATTTGGGGTGGGGGCACACATGACAGTGCTTAGGGCTTGCTCTTGGCTCTTCACTCAGGAATCACT
This sequence comes from Sorex araneus, assembly GCF_027595985.1. NCBI lineage: Eukaryota > Metazoa > Chordata > Mammalia > Eulipotyphla > Soricidae > Sorex > Sorex araneus. The sequence continues at coordinate 171,460,170 of NC_073302.1, forward strand.
CCTGGTGGAACGTGGGGGATCATACAGGGCAACGAGAATTGAACCTGGGTCAGCTGCATGTATCACTCTACAACAGCTCCAGCCCTATTGGAGGACAGATTTTACTTAGCTAACAAGTTGACTTGACTTCAAACTTCTCTGTTGCTAATAATATCCTCTTTCCACTCAGGCAGAAACTGAGTGGGTCCTCTGAAACACATGAGAGCAAAGGCATGATGTACCTAAACATTCTCTCCTGACGGCTCTGCAGGGACTCCCAGGAACCTGGAGCAAGGCAGCTGGAGTGGCAGTGTTTGCCATGGTTTTATCATCTCTCCTTTGAACCCACAAACTTTTCAGCATTCCCCAGACCCTGGAGCCCCAACTCAAAGCAATTCCGTATTTTCTTGTCACAAAGTACTTTCTTGACCACAGAAAAGTATGACGAGACAGAAGCCAGTTGGATGCTATGACTGTGTGGTGGTTTTTAAATGCCCCCCAATAGTTTCCTGACTCACTTTTCAAGAAGTGGACTCGAATCCTTTCCTCTTGAGGGTAGGCTGTACTTGGCTTGCTTCTAAGGAATTGTCCAAAGTAAATGATGGGTAGGACTTCAGAGATTTAGTCAAAAGAAGTAAGGAGAGTAAATTAAATATACAAGAAAAGTCAACCAATAAGGTGAAGAATAGTATACTAATGCCAGTGGGGGCTATCCAGGCTTTACATAATCCTTTGCCTCATACTAAATAGCCCTTGCCTTTTTTTCTTTTCTAATTTGCTCATTTAACTTTTCCTTAAACCTCTGACTCTTACACAGCTTTGCCTTTGAGCTACTATCAAGCTCTGAGAAGGCAATCCTCCCTTCAATTCAGAATTATCAGCTAGTAAATCTATGTGGGTCCATAACCTACCTTACTTGACTTGCTTAAAAAGTGAGTGAAATAGAACCAGAACAACAGTACAGTGAATAGGGTGTTTGCTTTGCATGTGGCCAACCCAGTCTTGATCCCCTGCACCCCATCGGATTCTCCCATGACTGCCAGGAGTAATCCATGAGTGCAGAGCCAGGAATAAGCCATGAGAACCACTGGGTGTGGACCAAAAACAAAAACAACAACAAAAAAATCAAACAAACCAAAATAAGTAAAGAATAAAGAAAAATAGGTAAAATTTATAGAACAATTTTTGCTTCGAGAACATGAAAAATGACTGGGACATGATCAGGCATAAGTCAGACCAGCTTCTCAGGTAAAACAAGAGTCAAGCTTCTACCCAATAAAAGGTGAGTGGACAGAGGGGGGATGCACAGGGCTAGAACACATGCTTTATATACTAGAGTCTCCGATTCAATCCCCAACACCACATGGTCCTCCAAGCAAGGCCCAAAGTAGTCCTTGAGTACCGCTAGGTATGTCTGATGCTCCCCCTCTCCAAAGAAAAGAGAACTTACACCCTCAGACCTCACAGAGAATACAGGAGGACGCAAGTTCTGACTCAGCCCATTCTCATAATGCTTTGATGTGTTTCTGTTCTTGACCAGGGATGAACATTTCCTTCCTGATATTCAAAACAATGACAGAAGTCACTTTCACAGCAGACTCAACAACCAGGAGCGCACAATCACTTTCCTCCTTGAACAAGCCTTCCACATTAAGGAGGAGCTCTCTGCCTGTCTTCAAGGGACCAAAGGCTATAAAGCAGAGGAATCACTCGCCAGGAAGCTTTTGGAGAACCATATTCACACCATCACTGCCATCGTCAAGAAACTCAGCCAAAATATTGAGGTAGTTCTTTCATATCTGTCAGCATCAACACCTGCAGTGCAGCAACTTCAATGTCCTTTTCAACTACAGAAATAAGTCTTCATGGTTTAAGTGATTGTAATTCGGTTGTTGCCCCAGAAAGAAACAATTCACTTTTTTGAACTCCCATTTTTATGCCAAATAGTTGGAAGTGGCAGTGGGACAATAGTACAGCCAACAGGGCACTTGCCTTGCTCACTGCCAACCCCAGCCTCCATGTGGTCCCCCAAGCCCACCAGGAGTCATCCTTAAGCTCAGACTCAAGGGTAAGTTCTGAGCACCCCACGGTGTGCCCCTCCCCTAAAAAAAAAAATCCAAAAAAGTTGAAAAGGATGCTTTTCATTCTTTTGCCCACTTTTTTTTTTACATTCTTGATCTACAATACTGTCAATGACAGTTTTACTGCTTAATGATCCAGTGTATCACATACACCACCAGGGTGCCCAAAGAATTTTTTTTTTAAAAGTGCTTGTCTATTTTATGACAGCGATGGCAATTGCTTACATCAGATACTGTACTAAGGAATTTATTTGATTCTAATTCCCTAAAATTCTATTACTATAATAATTTCAAATTGAGATCTTTATGACCTGTGACAATGCTGGTTCATAGACCATCACAATTGAGTCCAACAACATCTAACCCCACCTCCCACCCTTTCTCCTTTACACTGGACACACTGGCCACCCAATTCTTCTAAGAACTGACCAAACACTGTTGTGGCTTCAGAACACTTTGAGAAAGAGTAACTCATTCTCAAGATACTCTACATTATGGAGAAGTTCATGTTCTCTTGAGCATGTTACTCTGTCTCTCCCTCCTTACATTTCCCTAAATAAAGCTCTCTTTTTCTTTTTCTTTTCTTTTTTTTTGCTTTTTGGGTCACACCTGGCGATGCACAGGGGTTACTCCTGGCTCCGCACTCAGGAATTACCCCTGGCCGTGCTCAGGGGACCATATGGGATGCTGGGATTTGAACCCGGGTCGGCCGCGTGCAAGGCAAACGCCCTACCCGCTGTGCTATCTCTCCAGCTCCAAAGCTCTTATTTTTCAAAATATATTCAGGTATGTATTTTGATATGTCAATCCACATTAATTATACCTCTAAAATATTCAACACTAAGGAAAATGTTTTCAGTCTCTAGAAAGCTTGTTAAGTTTCTTTTATAATAACCAATTATCTTTGTTATCAAAAAAACTAAGCCAAAACATTTCCTAAGAACTGTACAATCTTATATGATATTTGAATTTTTGTTAAGACTTTGACATAAATAATGAAGAGGAAAAAGTCTGGTTGAATTATAGAGAAAACTATACTGTAAAATATTTTAGGGGAGACTCAGGAGTGAGTGGAGTGTGCTTTCAGGCTCAAGTTTGATCCCTGGCACAACCCCACTTGTCAAGTGCAATCCCAAGGATATTTCCATTACCAACCCCCTGAGTAGCAACAAATGTTGTGATTAATAATTTACTGCAAACATCTATGTGAGCATCATTAACCATGGTGCAACTTAGTGACCATCACAACAATAACAAAGGAGGCAGAATGATGTAGTTAATTTTAAGATGTAGATTTTATTCTTTTAGGATTAAATCAAACTGTTGCACTGTTGTCCCTTTGTTCATCAATTTGCTCAAGCAGGCATCAGTAACGTCTCCATTGTGAGACTTGTTAGGATTAAATAGTTGGAAAATGTTTAAAAAGAAGCTATTCAACTAATTAATAACAATTTTCTAGAAAAATCAAAACTATCCAAGTACTTTAAAAGAACCTGAGTCTCAGTGAGACTCAGAAACAGAGAACCTCGGTCTGCCTCCCCCAATATCCAATGCCCCAGGGATCACACCCAGATGACCCACCCTACCTGCACCAGATTAATACCTCATGGGCTGACTTCCACTACCTCCACTAACAGCCACCACCACGCTTCAGGCTGCTTTCTGGACACTCGGACCAAACCTCACATGTGAGTGAAGCCCCACAGAACAGGATAAAGTAGAACTTTGTGACCTTGGACTCCAGGCTCAACGAGACCCAGAAACAAAGATCCTCTGTCTGCCTCCCCCAATCTCTGGTGACCCAGGGATCACATCCAGATGACTGACCCTACCGGCACGAGATAAATACCTCATCGGCCAACCTCCATGACCTCCACTACCCAGCTACCGCCATGCAACACACAAGACACTTAATACCCATTTTCCATAATTATCACACCATATTTGATGGGGTTCAAATATGGTGTGAACCATGAGAACACCAGTAAGGGCGATTAGAGACCGCCCTAAAAGCCTCCATCCCTCTCGGAGTGCCCGCAAGCTACCAAGAGTACCCTGCCCACACGGCAGAGCCTGGCAAGCTACCCATGGCATATTTGATATGCCAAAAACAGTAACAACAATGGGCCTCATTCGCCTGACACTGAAAGAGCCCCCAATATGGCAGAGTGAAGAAGGATAAGCAAGGAGAGGCTGATAAAATCTCAGGGATGAACTAGACTGCCAAAACAAAGGACTAAAATGACTGTCTGTACTTTAAACGCACATATGCTGGCATCGGAAGCATCCATGGAGGACCTGATGGTGCAAGTGCAGAAGATTAAGTATGACATCATTGGTCTGACTGAAACTAGAAGGCATCTATTTTCAACACTGGAGAAGAACCATTCCTCAGAACATGTGACAATAGAAGCATCGGTGGCATCGGTGTCCTTGTCAACATGAACTTGGCCATGAGCATTGATTCATTCCAATGCCTAACAATCCAAATTGAACAATTAAGCTTGAATAGATGTGACTCACTGCTGGCAGTTTCTATCTTCATTGTCTATGCACCAACGATGAAGAAATTGAGAAGTTCTACATGGAGCTGGAGAAGTTCTATAAAGAAGACCACACCCTCTACAAGATCATTTTTGGTGATTTTAATGCCAAGATAGGACCAAGAAGTTCACCCAAATAACTCCACATTGGGATCCATGCCCAAAAATGGAACGAACAGGGTGAGAGACTCTCTGAGTTCATCATGTCAACCAAGAACAACCATGGTAACTCACAGTTCCAGAAGACCGAATCTAAACATTGGACATGGGAGTCTCCTGGTGGACAGTTCCGCAAGGAAATTGATCACATCATATTCAATTGACAGTTTTGCCTGACCCATGTTGCTGTTGTCCAAAAATTCCAAATGGGATTGGGCCACCATCTCCTTTGTGCAAAATTCTACTTCCCAGAGCGGGGGCAAAGGGATTGCAAAGTTTAAGTTTAAGAAGGGAACTCCCAGAATGACCACCAACTGGGAGCTCTTTGGCACTGTTGCAGCAACATGGGAAGATGCCGTCATTGACAACATTGACAAGGAGTATGATTGACTGATTCAGCACCTCCATGACTGTGCGAGGAATGCCGAGAGTGGGAAAGCCACAAACAGACACCTGTCTTCAGAAACTCTCAAGCTCATTCACCAACGTGGTTTGGCATGAGCCTCAGGCAATCACAAGCTAACATCCAAGCTCACAAAGCTATGCTGAGACGTGATAAAGGAAGACCTCAAAGAGAAGAGCAGCAGTGTTGGCTGATGCAGCAAAAGCCAGGTAACGTATTCGCAATGCTTGCCTGTCCTTCACCAACTATAAGACCAAGATGACTGCCCTCTGACATCCTGATGGATCTATCACATCTTCCAGAAGGGAAATGGAGAGGATTATTCACAACTTCTACTCAGATCTCTTCGATAGTCACAACCACCTGCCCACATACCAAATTCTGCAGGATGGATATGTCGTTCCCAACGTTCTCCCTTCTGAAATCCAATATGCCATTTCATTGGTAAATACACATATAGCACCCGGTCCAGACAAGGTCCAACCTGAACACCTGGAGAATCTGCTGCCAGTACTCATCAATACACTGGCTTGACTCTTCACACGCTACCTGTCCACACACATGGTTCCGTTCCAGTGAAAAACCAACAGGACTATTCTGTTGTACAAGAAGGGAGACACCCACATCATTGGCAACTATTGCTCAATTTTCCTGTTGTCAGTCATCTACAAGTTGTTCACTCGAGTCATCCTGAATAATAGGCAGAAGAATAGAAGAAGGACAACCATGCTAGCAAGCCAGGTTCTGAAAAGGATTCAGCACTATCAACCATACCCACACAGTGACTAAGCTCACTGAAGTTTTTCAAGAGTTCAAGGTGCCACTCTGTGTAACATTCATTGATTTAAAGAAGGCCTTTGAATCTGTTGAGACTGAAGTGGTCATCGAAGCCCTAGTCAAACAGAGCGTTCAAACTCAGTACATCAAGATCCTCCTCGAGCTGTATTATGAATTCACCACCAGAATCTCATGATTTTACAAGGAAGTAATCATGACGTAAAGAGAGGGGTTCAGCAGGGTGATACCATTTCACCGAAACTCTTCAGTGCCACCCTCAAGAACGTCATGCAACAACTGGAATGGGAAGGAATGACAGTGAAGTTAAACATTCAGCAACTACACCATCTCTGTTTCGCTGATGACATCATTCTAATAACACAAACATTAGCTAAGTGGAACAAATTCTGGCCAAGTTTGACTGTGAATGAGGAAAGGTAGGACTGCAGTTGAATCTCACCAAGACAATGTTCATGAAAAATGAACTAGTCCCTGACGTTCCATTTGCTCTCAATGGAACAAACATCTCCAAACACAGCAGTTATGTGTACCTGGGTCAAGAACTCAATATGAGAAATGACTTGGCACCAGAACTATGCAGGAGGAAGAGAGCAGCGTGGAACACCTTCAAGAACATCGAAGAAGTGGTTAAGAGGACAAATAACCTCAGCTCCAGGCACATCTTTTCGACTCCACCATTCTTCCAGCACTAACATACACCTCAGAAACCTGGGTCCTACGAAAACAGGATGAGAACGCTATTCGGGTATCCCAAAGAGAATCAAAAAAGCTATGCTTGGAGTATCACGTCTCACTCAAGTGAGAGAAGGAATCCGGAGTTCTGACTTCCATTGATGATCAAAAATCAGGGATGTTGTCTCATTTGTCAAGGCATCAAAAATCAGATGGGCCGGACACATAATGCGATTTCGAGATGACCGCTGGGCTAGAGCTGTTTCCGACTGGATTCCACGGACATCAAAAGACCACATGGCCGCCCACCTACAAGATGGTCAAACTTCTTTGTCAAAACCCTGAATGAACAGTTTGAGGCTCTTCCTGTTCTTGGAGGGAGCAGAAACCATTGGGCTACACTAGCACTCGACAGGGATGAATGGAGACGTTACTGGTGCCCACTTGAGCAAATAAAAGATCAACGGGATGACAAGTGACAAGTGACAAGTGACATTGCAATTATTTTGAAAGTCTAAGGGGGAAAATGTTTAACCTGGGAAAAAATTTCTCACAATTCTACAGCAAAATGGCAATCTCGACCAACACTCAGCTGCCTTTCTCATTAGTCTTTTTAGGCTGAGGGTAGCTGAGCCTGGAACCATTAGGAAGCTGAAATTTTATTTGTAATCTTTAAAATTATATCATGAACTCTCCCATCTGTTATTTTAAATTTTCTATGACCCATACAATATGACTTGTGACATTGTTCTTAAACATTAAAAATTACTTTCTGGAAAACTTCTTCTCATTATTCCCATCCTCTACCGTCTTAGAAGTGTTATGATCAGGAATGAACATAGTGATTCATGAAGTTCTTGATGACTGTTGACAAATTGGTTTCCCAAAAGTGTAGAGCTGGTTCCGCTTCCATTAGAAATATATGAGAGTCCTTTTTTCACTTTCTAGGCTAGAATTTATGCTTTTTTTAAAAAAAAAATATTTGCTTATTTGAATGCTAGAAATGAGCCTCATTACTTTTGCAAAATAACTATGACAATTTGCATGTCTCTTCAATAATCTGTTAAAGTCTTTGGCAAATTTCTCTTTTAGGGCTTTTAGTGCCTTTTAATTCTTATTGCCACTTACCTGTCTTATTAAATAAGTTTAAAAACCATAGGTATATTAGTAAATGGTTAATACAGTTCTTTTCTGTAGGATAAAAATGTGATCTAAAGTGTTTGACTGCTTTTGGTGGAGTAAATACTCTCACCATGATTAACTTCAAACACCAACATGATGGTACTGAATGCATTGAGGGGAGATATATGGATGACAGGCTCTCACAATCTAGTATCCACTGATTCCAGCATACCTTGGCAATAACATGGGTTATGGCTCTCCAGCCTGCTTATATCAAGTTGGCATATGGCAGCACTGGGGATTTAATTCATGACCACTTTTGTAAACCAAGCACTTTAAACCACTAAGCTATTCCTCCAGATCCCTCTCATTATTTTTTAAGAATAAACAATATGATTCATGGGGCTAGAAAGAAAGTACAGAGGGTAGAGCACTTGCCTTGCACGTGGCTAGGTTCAATCTCTGACATTCTTTCAGGTCCCCTGAACACCACCAAGAGTAATCCCTGAGCACCATCAGGCAAGGCTCCAAAACTAAGCAAACAAAAAGAATATTCAATGAAATTCAGAAAAAAATAGTACCCTCTATAATTTCCAATTTTATGGCTTAGCTTTTTGTGCTTCAATCTTTTTAATTCCATTTGATAAATAGCATGACTACATTAGTAAGCAGAACAAATATAAATAAATAAATGTAGCTAGAAGTTCAAACACCATTTGTGAAATTTCTCCACCCATTGATTGTACTTATCACGTCCCACATATTTATCATACTTACTAAGGTTCATATAACAAATTTGTGTTTTTCAAAGTCTTATGATTTCAGTTTTTTAGTATTACAACAATCGTTGAGGGAGCACGCCCAGATATACTCATGAGTTACCCCTGGCTCTGCACGCAGGGATCACTCCTGACAGGATGACATCCTCCTCATCCTGTCATCCTGTTATCCCCATATGGGATGTGGGGATTGAACCCAGTATTGGTCATATGCAAGGCAAGTGCCCTATCTATGCTCCAGTCCAATATGACAATTATTTATATATATAATATATATTTTTCCTTAACATTGAAATTTTTTGGTTGTCAATATATTATGTTTTACATACAAGCATAAATTTTTAGTTTAAAAATTAATACTCTATATGCATGCAAATAGTATAAGACTACTATTTTGGGGCCCATCAATCTGGTGACATAGGATAGTTAGCTCTATTTCAAAGTGCATTATTAGTATCGTTAGACATCAAGATCAAACCTGAAACACACTCAAGACCTAAATTTCGAATGTTCCATAAAAATCTAGAACAATAGGGCATTGGGGGTGGGATGCTGACATTGGTGGTGAATTTGGAGTTGAATGATTACAACCCTAAAATTCTATTATTAATAGGATTGTAAGTCACTGTACTAAAATTGGAAAAAAAAATTTTTTTTAATGGTTGAAAAGGAAGCACACCCATTTGTAAGAAAACACGCAACCTGGAGATTCTTCTGACAGCGATTTATTCAGAGACCTTCTCATGCAAAACGGGAAAGAGGAACGAGGGACGAACAAGAAGAAAACCACACCTAGCTAGGCAGCTTCCCTCCTTATATACCCCTCGCTGCCTCCTTACGCCCAAGTGTCTGCAGCTGATAGACTAGTTACAGCTCATGGCGTGACAAGACATCCTGATTCCTTATCAGGTGTTATCTACGAAGCACGATGTAATTAACAAGAAACAGGTGTCCACGAAGCGCGGTCCCGTGGCGGCTCTCCACACCCATTTGTACTCAGTGATTACTCCTTGCTCTGTGCTCAAGGATCACTCCTGGCAGACTTGGTGAACCATATAGGGTGCAGAGAATTCCTCAGCTGCATGTAAGACAAATGCCCTACCTGCTGTACTACTGTTCCAGCCCCCAAAGAGATGAAAAACTTTTTTTCTAAACTTCTTAATTAATTCTATAGTAAATATTTTGGGAACATTTTATATCAATAATCACTAAACAGCAACCTAGCCATATCAGCATACTATAAATTTTGTTTGTTCCATATAATATTTGTAAAACATTTGAATAAGAAGTAAATACTTAAAACTATACAGATTTATCACAAAGTCTGTATTCTGTCTTCTTTGGATGCATTGATGAGCAATTGTTCCAACTGAGCAATGATCAATTGAAATTAAACTATTACTGCCTCTCCCTTGGATAAACTAAGGGTGCTTCTCCCTGACAGAACTATTAGACTAACTAGAAATTATTCTGTTTTGTAAGTTTTGTTTGGATGATGCTTTTCTATCATGTGAGAAAACACTGATGAGAATTTTGACTAAAAATTACAGATTTTAGAAAACCAGATCAGAATTCGAGACCAAATGACAACAGGAACTAATTATGCAGTTCAGGAGCTGAACAACAAACATCTTCAAGGAGTTGGAGATCTTCGAGGAAGAGTAGCTAGGTAAGAAGCATGTTAACTAACATGTCCACTGAATTCTCATTCCCAACTAAATTTCATGTTGTGTAAAACCAGACACTTCATTTACATTAAGCTAAACTTATGAGGTTCTTAAGAAACTACATATAAGAATTTGAAAGCCTCATGCTATGCAGAATGAAGTTTAATTCCATCTGAAAGTGACAATAGTATTAACTTTAAGGCGCTCAAATGGTCTAAATGTTCACATTTATCCAAAGACACACTCTGAGCCATGTATAAAATCCTTATAGGAGTCAAATTCCAATGAACAAAACATTCAAACTACATACAAGTTGCATAACAGACTGTAAAAGACTTTACTGTTAGATTAACTTTAGAACAGCATATTTTGTATGATATTTTTGACATTTTATAAGTCATTAATGATATACGTTTTAGCAAAATACAATTCAGGATAATAGCTTAGCCTTTCCATTTTGCTAGCTCTTCATTCTCTCTGCTGAAATTCCCACCTCTGCCTTTCGAATCCTCTCTGAAGTGTCAATGACCAATTAAGAATAAGGTGATCAGGGGCTGGAGTGATAGCACAGTGGGTAAGGTATATGCCTTGCACACGGCCGACCTGGGTTCGATTCCCAGCATCCCATATGGTCCCCTGAGCACCGCTAGGAGTAATTCCTGAGTGCAAAGCCAGGAGTAATCCCTGCGCGTCGCCGGGTGTGACCCAAAAAGCAAAAAAAAAAAAAAAAAAAAAAGAAGAAGAAGAAGGTGATCAGACATAGAATTATTGCACTCATTTGTGGAATATAAAACAACATAGTATGAAAATAATACCCAATAACTGTAGAACACGGGCCAGGGGGATTTGTCCATGGTTAGAAGCTTGCCTCAAGTGCTGGGAGATAGAAAAGGGACCACTATGACATCCAAAGTTAAAAATGATCACTTTGGATAAGAACTGCTTATTGAAAGTAGGTAAAGGAAGAAACATGATAACCCCTCAGTAGCTGTACTGCAAACAATAATGAACAAAAAAAGTGGGGGAGGGGAGAGAGAGGGAGAGACAAAGTACCTGCTATAGAGTTACACTGGATTGGAGTGGGGTGGCAGGAGGGAAACTGGGAACATCCATTTTATAAAATGGGAAATGTACACTGGTAGAGAGATGGATGTCGGAACATTGTATGATTGAGACCCAATCATGAACAGCTTTCTGTGTATCTCATGGTGATTAAATTTTTATTTTAATGAGGTGATCAAAGCCTTAAACCAACCTACCCTAGGGTATCTGTCCTTTCAATTAAGCATTTACTGTATGCCATGAAGTGTGTAGGATTCGGGGGTTCAGAAACAGTGCCAGCTGTTCAATCTACCATAGAAACACAGTGATCAGGTGAACAATGGAAGTCTGAAGTGCTAAGAGGACATCCTACTAGGCTAGCATAAAACAATCTTTCTGCAAAAATCATAATTTGAGATTTGAAAGTCTTATAGCAGGCAAATAGGCAAGAGTGGGGGAAGTATTCCCCACAAGAAGAATAGCGTGTGCAAAAGAGCTGAGGGGTGAGTTGATGACATGGTGCAGAGTCTACCAGTGTGAAGAATATTTCGTTTGAGTTTTGGAGGGATGCATTAAGGAAAGATGAAAATTAGGAAATGAGGCTAGGGAAGTGGCCCAGAATTGGATTATGAGGAGTTCTGCGGGCTAAAGTAGAGTTTGAACTTTATGTTGGTTACAAATTGATGTGAGATGTTAAGTAAAGGGCTGACATGTCATGTTTAGTGACTTTCAAGTAGCAGAATTGAAGGGTTACAGAATAAGAGCATGGAGATGAAAGGAAGCCTATTGCAAAAATCATGTTGAAAAGTGTCATGACCAAAAGCACTAACCATGAATGTCTAAAGCAGTTGTAGGAGACAGACATTAGGAAAATAGAACCTATAGGATTTGTATCTATATACTTATGTACACTTCCATACATACATGCATATAAAAGTACTTATACTACAGTTGTATATTTATACTTATAACACATAAATTCATCTACTTGCTACGTACAAAAGTATATTTATATTTGAGCTATAAATAATCGATGATAAAACAAATTTCAATAAGTCCATTAGCCAACTTAGACTTGCTAATCTGTGCTATCACTTTGTAAGGGACATGAACATTCAATATCTGGGATGGGGTTGATTATTTTGTTTTGTTTCTGGTGGTACCAAAAACAAATTCCAGGCATGTACACCTTTAAGACTCATGCTTTTCAACTGAGCCATGTCTTAGATTCCCAAATATCTTTTAAATGAAATTTGGAATTTGATTCAATTTGGTAGTGTATTGATTTGCTCATTCATTTTTTCTCAAACTACTTAAAAATCGATTCATATTTTTCTTGTAACTTCCTTATTATAATATATGTATAACAAAATAAAATGAAACTAAGAAGTAATGGAATAATGTGAAAAGATGTGTAACTCTTCTTTTTCTCTACTTCAATCTTTTGTGTTTTTCCTAAAGTTAAAAAACTTGTATTTTGTATATATTTAAGCTATAACAATGATTATTTGACATCTATATGCATTTTAAATGAATACCACTAATTAAAAAGTGTTAATTATCAAGTTAATTAACATATCTTTTACTCACACTGTATTATTATTTTTTGTTATAAGAATACTTACAATCTACACTTTTAGCACAGTTCTATTAACTCAATACATTAACTATAGTAATTTTGTAATTAGAAATCTAGACTAATCTAGAGTATATGACTACAAATTCATACCCTTTTTCCAATGCCTCCCTACTTCTCCTTTTGCCCCACTCCTCCCCACTATTCTACTCTCTGCTTCTATGTATTCAACCACTTTTAGATTCCCCATATAAATGAATTCCTAGTGACTTTTTTCTGTGTATAGTTTCTCATATCATAAAGTTCTCCAGGTTTAGTCATGTTTTCATATATATAAATATATATATATAATACATTTCACAATTTCTTTCTTTTTCTTTTTTGGGTCACACCCAGCAATGCTCAGGGGTTACTCCTGGCTCTGCATTCAGGAGTTACTGCTGATGGTGCTTGGGGACCATGTGCGATGCTGGGAATCAAACCCAAGTCGGCCTCGTGCAAGGCAAATGCCCTATCCACTGTACTATCGCTCCAGCCCCACAATTCCTTTATATATTCACCATTTCTAGACACTTTGATAGTTTCCATTATTGAGTTGTGAATATTGCTGCACCTGAACATGGAATATATATACTTTTTTCAACTATTAATTTTATTTCCTTTGAGTATTTACCTAGAAGATTTTGTTCAAGTATTTACCATTCAGCAATGATATATGTATCACTGTATCACTGTCATCCCATTATTCAGTAACGTCTCCATTCATTCTAGCCCTGAGATTTTTTTTCCTTTTTCTTTTTTTTTCTTTTTATTTTATTGAATCACCATGTGGAAAGTTACAAAGCATTCAGGCTTAAGTCTCAGTTATACAGTGATCGAACACCCATTCCTTCACCATTGCCCATATTCCACCACCAAGAACCCCGGTATACCTCTCCTTCCCCCCGCCACCTGTTTAGCTGATAATTTTCACTTTACTTTCTCTTTACTTTTATTACATTTGGTATTTCCACAAACAACTCACTATATTGTTTGGAGTTCCCCCTTGCAAAATCAGACCTGCTGGAAAGGAAGCATTTGATAACTTGTTTTCCATTGCTGAGAATGAAGAGGTATGAGGTCAGTTTTGGATTTCTGTGTTTTAGTATTTTAGTAACTAAGTCCAGGGAAAATTCTGTCAGAAATTGCATCATTGCAAGTTCGTACCTCTCTTTAGTGGTCCTTCTAAGATGGCGGTCACCACACCTTCCCCAAGAAAGAAAAGGCCGAGAGGGAAAAATCTTTCCCCTCCTGGGGCGGCATGGGGCCGTGGCTCAGTTAACAGTCTAGAGACATTTCTGCAAGAAGCTGTTGGCACCAAAAGTAGTTTAGCTGGCCTCCAGGATCATGGTCATCCAGCAACGGAGAGGCCACACACATGAGGCCACCCAGATCACATCTCGGTGGGGAGTGGGGCCGGTCCCACCCATGTCCCGAGATCTCGCAAGCATCCCACTGCTGCAAGCTCGTACCTCTCTTTAGTGGTCCTTGTAAGATGGTGGTCGCCACGCCTTCCCCCCTCCCCGCCCCGGAAAGAAAAGACTGAGAGAGAAAAACCTTTCCCCTCCTGGGGCGGCATGGATGGGGCCTTGCTAGCCCTGAGATTTTAGCAGCCTCTTTTTACTAATCCTTCCCAATGGTGCTTTCAGGGTCAGGAGAATGAGACCCATCGTTGTTGCTGTTTTGGGCATATGAATATGCCACAGGGAGCTTGCCAGGCTCTGCCGTGCAGGCAGGATACTCTCAGTAGCTTGCCAGGTTCTCCGAGAGGGAGAACTAGACAAAAAGAGTTCTGGAAGCTTTGGTTTATATGTAGTATATATGTTTGTCCTAATTTTAATTATTTGAATAATTTCTATGCTGTTCTTCATAATAGCTGTACCAATGTTCCCCAATAGTATATAAAAGTTGACTTTTCTTACATATTTAAAAACACTGTTGTGTTATTATTTTGTATTATAGTCATTATGGGAGATTCGGTTTTAATTTGCTTCCCTGATGATTAGCAATATTGAGCACAATTTCATATACCTATTGGTCATTGATACATTGATAGCATTGGATGAAGTTCTATGAAGGTTTTTTGCCCACTTTTTAATCATGTGACCATTTAGAGCCTACTCTTTATTTTGCTTTATCCAAAAGTTGTTTCATATGATCCTCATCAATTCTCAGACCTAGAGAATTAATTCTAGAGTCAGTCTCTTGGGTGGCAGATGTGAAGTTGGGGTGTGTGAAACAAAACCTTCACCACTCAAGGAGAAACTGGGATTTGATGGTATCTTCCAAAAATTGCATGATTTTGTGTCAGAGGTGAATTTTACAGAATAAATGTGACTCAGTTTTTTCTGTACATTATTATGTCCATATTTCATAATTTCCAGAGTGAGGGAATCTTAATATCCAAGAACAGAAAAAAACAGGGGCCAGGAGAACTTGTCCATGTTTGGGACCTTGCCACAAGTTGTGGGGGACAGAGGGCAAGTTAGGATAAAAGGACCACTATGACAATGATATTTGGGAATGATCACTCTGATCAACAACTGAGTGCTGAAAGTAGATAAAGGGATACATATGATAACCTTTCAGTATCTGTATTGCAAACCATAATGCCCAAATGTGAAGGGAGAGAGAGAGAGAGAGAGAGAGAGAGAGAGAGAGAGAGAGAGTGAGAGAAGTGTTTGTCATAGAGGCAGAGGCAGGCGTGGGTGGGCAGAGGGATGGGAGGGAAACTGGGGACATTGGTGGTAGTAGGAAATGTACACTGGTGAAGGAATGGGTATTGGAACATTGTATGACTGAAATCCTATCATGAAAAACTTTGTTGACTGCATATCTCACAGTGATTCAATATTATTTAAAAAAAAAGGTTGTTTTTTTTTAAGTGAGGGAATCTTAAAGTGTTTCTGGATGTTTCTCAGCAGGAATTGATTTTTGTGTAGATTGAGGCATGGTTTTATTCAGCTTCCAGTTCCTTAATTTCCATTTTGCTTTCCAGTTACTTAACTATTCCTTCTTGAGCAGAGACTTTAGTTCAAAGTCGTATTTTTCCTTGAAGTATTTCCCACTTAAAAAGTTCCTTTAATCTATTTGCTAATCTTAGATCAGACAAGCTAAAAGCCATAGATTTAAATTCATCCTTTCTCAAAGCCTTGTCCTTTTTTGGTTCTTTTACTAGGCAAATGACAAGCTGAGACATGATTCCTAGCAAACACTTCACTGCATCATATGTCAGACTCAAATATTCAAGCACTTTCATTAATATGAGGTGATCAGAGTAATTTGGCATGCTTTGAAACCTTATTTATCCTTGATCTCATAGATCTGTTCCAAATGCAAAAAGGAAAATGGGAGTATATAATGATCCTTGTAGGCATGGCTATATGAGTTCACTCTGTAGAAACAGCCATAGTTTTATTTGATTGTTTGGGGCCCAGAGTATATCCACATAGGATATGGACATGTCAAATTTTGAAAAGTTAAGAGTGGGAGCTTCTAGTTAAAGATAATAGCACAGTGAGCCTAGAAATTTAAGTTTGTGGGAGAGCATTTTCCTTGCATGTGTGTGGCTATAAGTTTGATCCCCAGTATTAGAATAGAATAGAATAGAAAATAATAGAATAGAATAGAATAGAATATTCTTATAGTCCTCTCACTTTTGGCAGCTTAATTTCAGTTAAATATGAAAGAATGAGGGTATACCTCTGATAGACTGTGTAACATTCTGTGGCATAATTTTTAAAATCAAAGAAGGAGAACTCCAACTATTCTATGATATGGAAATTGCCATAACTACTGACCATAAACAGATCGCTCACACCAAATACTGTGATATTCACACTGATCGTCTTCCTTAGACCCTAAATACAATGAATTCCTACAACCTGAGTTTGTAATCATTAAAGGCATAGGCCAAGCAATTTGAATAAAACAGTATCACCAGGGGTGTGGTTGGGTTACAGGTGTAGGTCTGTGATGCTGACCTGAGTCTCTCTAGGAAATATCTATTTGGGGTGGGAAGGCACCTAGAAATGCTCAGGAGACCCTAGGCCATATTAATCATCCTCCTCAGCCAAGAAAAGGCAGAGGTACAATGCAAAGGCCTAAAGACATGTACTCAGGCTCTGAGTCCTGGGAATCACCACCCAGGTCACCCACTGGTGGTGGTTCAGACATCCAAGACTGTCCCCAGTGGTGCTTGAGGAATCAAAGATGCTCAAGGTACTATGTGGTGCCAGGAATCAAATCAGGTCAAGGTTGGCCACATGCCTCACTGCTGTACTATCTTCTGTCCCCAGGAAATGTTCCCTTTAGAAAATATGGGGGGGGGGGGGTGGCTGCAGAGCAATACGACAGAGCAATTGCTTTGCATGCAGCCAACCTTACTTCAATCCACCAGAAGTAATTTTCTGAGTTCAGAGCCAGGAGTAACCCCTGAGCATTGCTTGAGTTAGGAGCCAGGAGTAACCTCCAAGCACTGTTGGATGTGATCCAAGCACCTCATCCCCCTCCAAAAAATTATTTTGTATCTCTTTTAGTCATCAGGTCAGCAACACAGAACATATAAGGAAGTATAGCTACATATATGTCACTTATCGGCTGGACCTGCTCCTTCACATTCAGAGCTCAGAGAACTGGCTGGAGCCAGCTCACCTGAGGAAGGGAGAAGACAGCTGCGTCTCGAAAGACCAGCTGTGCCTTAGTGACTGTTTGTGAGAGACACCAACTATGTGAGGAAGAAAATGGGGAGACATGCCCACTGCCGGGACATAATAGAGTTGGTAACAGAAGTCTGAATCAAGGAGGAGATCTACTAGCCACAAAATATATATCCACCGAGCTTCCACAAACAGTAAGGATCCATCCAAGATGTCAAGTGTAGATCTCAGGAAGAATGCAGCAGATGCATTAAATTAAAAATCACTGCAGAACAGGGAGATAATAACACTTGTGAGTTCTATTTCCAGGTTGAAATCTTGGTCCACATGGCCCCCTGACCAACCCTAGGTGTGACTAGGAGGGCCCAGTACCACCAGGTAGCCTGGTAATCCCGATACCAGCTGCCCAAGCAGCACCTCCTCTTTGAGCCCTAGTATTAGACACCATCGCATGGAGACTCGGTGGGGCCTCCAGGCCTCAGGGGTTCCCCTTGGGATACCCCTCGACCACCACTGCCAAAATGAATCACTCAAAGAGAAGCAAAAATGGGTGATGGCCAATGAGTATCCTCTTGAGAGAAATTATCTAAAGAATCACAGTTCAAACTACAGTGTCTCTTGTTTCAAACAAATTAAGAGGGGGAAAAAACAGAAGTAGAGCTTCATTTATGTGTTCCTTTGCTCCTTCTCCCAAAAGCCCTAGTTGTGGTAATTTACCATAATAAAGCCAGTCAGACCAGCTTCTTCAACCTCTATGGAGCATGACTGGTTGCAAAGAATGTAACAGACTTGTGGGGCAAGGGAGGACACCATAGTATATCTGGTAGGGCATTTGTCTTGCATACTGCTGACCTGGGTTCAATCCCTAACACCCCAATACCCCGTATGGTCCCAAGCCCATCAGGAGTAACTCCTGAGTGCAGAGCCAGAAGAAACCCTTGAGCACTGCTGGGTGTGCTAAAATAAACCAAGCAAAACAAACAAAAACAAAACAAAAAAAAAGAGACTCTGTGGCAGGTCCAGGTTGCAACTTAGCCTTGCCAGCCCCAAAGAAGGGAATAGTCTGGCCCTATATTGAACACAATTTCAGTTACCCATCCTGGCAGCTTGGATCCAGACATGAGAGCCATTGTCTCAGACACAGTAGAGCAAGGACTAGGGTATTTATACACTGAGCCCCTAAGATGAGGGACAATCTACAAGCACCTCTAAAGCATTGTATTGAAGTTGTGGCCATTTCTTACTCTGCTCTGCCTAAGCCCAAGTTTGCAGCTCCCATTATAAACTAAACTAAATTGGTTTTACTTGAGGAGACTATCTCGACCTTGGGCTTAATTATTAAAGGGGCATTTTCCCACACCCACTAAATCTACAAAGAATTTGTCTCTGACATGAATCTATAAGGTACATAGAGGAAAATGTAGGCAGAACTCTCCATGACATTGAAGCTAAAAGCATCTTTAAGGATGAAACAGCACTGACCATGCAAGTGGAAGCAAACATAAACAAATGGGACTACATCAAATTAAGAAGCTACTGCACTTCAAAAGAAACAGTGACCAAAATACAGAAAGAGCCCACAGAATGGGAAAGAATATTTATCCAATACCCATCTGATAAGGAATTAATATCCAGGATATACAAGACACTAGTAGAATTGTATAAGAAAAAAAAACCTCCAACCCCATCAAAAAATGGGGAGAAGAAATGAACAGAAGTTTCCTCAAAAAAAGAAATACAAATGGCCAAAAGGCACATGAAAAAATCCTCCACATTGCTAGTCATCTGTGAGATGCAAATCAAAACAATGAGATATCATCTCACACCACAGAGACTGGCACACATTCAAAAGAACAAAAGCAACCAGTGCTGGCGTAGATGTGGGGGGAAAGGGATGCTCTTTCACTGTTGGTGGGAATGCCGACTGCTCCAGCCTTTCTGGAAAACAACATGGACAGTCCTTCAAAAACTAGAACTTGAGCTTCCATATGACCCTGCAATACCACTTCTAGGAATATATCCTGAGGATGCAAAAAAGCATAGTAGAAATGACATCTGTACCTATATGTTCATTGCAGCACTGTTCATAATAGCCAAAATCTGGAAACAACCCTAGAACAGATGAATGGTTAAATCAACTTTGGTACATCTATACAGTGTTACGCTATGCAGCTGTTAGTAAAGATGAAGTCATGAAATTTGCTTATAAATGGATAGACATGGAGTGTATCATGCTAAGTGAAATGAGTCAAAAAGAGAGGGACAGACATAGAAGGACTGCACTCATTTGTGGAGTATAGAATAACATCACATGAAACTGACACCCAAGAACAGTTGATTCAAGGGCCAGGAGGATTGACCCATAGCTTGAAGACTGCTTCATGAGTGGAGGAGAGAAGGCAGATGGAATAGAGAAGGGATCACTAAGAAAATGATGACTGGAGGAATCAGTCGGGATGGGAGATGTATGCCAAAAGTAGATAATGGACCAAACATGATGACCTCTCAGTGTCTGTGTTGCAAGCCATAATGCCCAAAAGTAGAGAGAGAGTATAGGGAATATTGTCTGCCATGGAGGCAGGGGGAGGGTGGGTAAGGAGGGGTATACCAGGAATATTGGTGGTGGGGAATGTGCACTGGTGGAGCGATGGGTGTTTGATCATTGTGTGATTGTAACCCAAACATGAAAGCTTAAAACTATCTCACAGTGATTCAATAACATTAAAAAAAAAAGAATTTGTCTCTGAAATATAAACTTACCGCAGCCACAGCAATAGACAGGGTGGTTGACAACTAGGGTTAAGTCCTCAGCAGACTGTAAACCTACAAAGGCAGGGACTATGAACACAGAAACTTGGAACCTCAAAAACAAATGAACATATGGGAAATGACTTTACAAATTTAATAAAAACCCAGCTTTAATGCTCTGGGGTGAGCTGAGAATGACCTCACTGTGTACAACAGAATTCTCAAAGGCTTGGAAGTTTGTCGCTCAGGAGCCTCAGTGGGGAATTGTGGGAAAAGATGAACACTTTGTGCAACACACAGGAAGGAACTGAGAAAAGGGAGAGGCAGAATAAGGAAACACAATAGCTTGCTCTTAGCCTTTTCATTCATTGCTATTGACTTCAATTCCATGTGCATTTTACATTGATTAAAATAAGAGCTAAGGGGCTGGAGCAGTAGCACAGAGGGTAGGGCGTTTGCCTTGCAAGCAGCCAGCCAACCTGGGTTAGATTCCCAGCATCCCATGTGGTCCCCTGAAGCATCGCCAGGAGTAATTCCTGAGTGCAGAGCCTAGAGTAACCCCTGACCCAAAAAGTAAAAAAATTAATAAATAAATTAAAGTTTAAAAATTAAAATAAAATAAGAGCTAAAAGGTTTCCTCTGCAAAGGAGATTGTCCAGGGGACAAGGAGAAAGTGATCTGCATGCACAGGGCCCTGAGTTTGACTCCCAGAGTCACACCCCCTCTTCATCTGCCCACACTTCAGGAATAGGCTTAATGGCCCCAGGTCCTAGCACTGCCCAGTGAATATTTTCCACAGTGCAGCCTCCAGGCTGTCTGGCAAAAACAAAAACATCCAATAACAATAGGGGATAGGCAAATTGAAACTGCTTGGGGGGGGGGCGGAAATGGAAGGGAAAAATTAAAAATTTTAGTACATGTAATTAAAGTAGGTTTGACCTGTGTAGAAGGCCCCAGAGCAGGTTAAATATAAGTTTAAAATAATGAGTTCTTTTTTAAGTAAATAAGCAAGAACTAGGACCCAAAAGATAGCATAATGGACTGAGCTCATGCTATGCCATGGGGGTCTGGGTTCTATAAACAGCCGCCCCCCACCTCTGAAAATCAAGAGCAGCCCACACAAATAGAAAATTATTTGCAATGTAAAAATGCCAGCTGAGAAATGATATATATGTAGCAGACAAGTGAAATACATTCACCATTCACCTCAAACCTCCTGTAGCTCCTGAAGAAAATAATAGAACAAAATTTTCTATTATGTTTCCAGTTCTAAAATTCTGACATGAATATAAGAGAATAAGGCTTTCTAGAAACAAATCTTTGAATTTATGGACCAAATGAAAAAACTGTGAGTCCAGAAATGAGAACCTGGCTGAAATTGCTAATCAGCAAAGAATCATCAGGTGAAAAGAATAATCATTCAGTCTCAAGGCAGAGAAGACAAATTATTTAAAAGAAGGAAAAACATAGTCATCTGAGATGTCCTTCAACCATTGCCAGGAAAGAATGTTTCATGGTTCTTCATTCCAGAAAAAGAAAAAGCAGCACAATCATATTATATTAATCGCACTGTCCTTCAAGTGGGGGGGTGGAAATAGGCATTCTCAAGCACTCCAGAAAAATATTAATATGCTTGAGCCCATCTTTTGAAATCTGGATGACAGAATCTGGCCAAACAAGACATTAATCAAAATTAACATCTCAGGAAAAAATATAATAGTTTAAAAGACAGCAGAGAATAAAGACTTTAAATATAGAATGAATGAAAGATTAAATAACAGTGGGAGATCTAGTTACAGAACATTGTGTAAATGTCATAAAATGTGACATTTTAAAATAAGAAAAATATTAATAAAACTTTTGAAATAGCAAGTACATAAAACTTATTTCTCCTCTTGTCTGTGTGTGTGTGTCATATGGCCATTTAATGACACCATAGTTAAAATAGTTTCTAAAAAGTATAATTCCAATCAACAGCTCTTTTTTCTTATTTTTGGGACCACACCTGACAGTGCTCAAGGCTTACTTCCAGTTCTGTTCTCAAGGATCACTCTTGGCGAAGTTGGGGGAACCTATGGGTTACGGAATTGAACATGGGTTCACCATGTACAAGACTCAGACTACTACACTATTATTCCGGCCCCAACAGCTCTCTTTTTCCTGTAAAACAATATTACAGGGCCAGAGAAGTAACTTAATAGACTGGGCACAACATTTGCATGCAGGGGACCAAGGTTTGATCCCCAGTACCACATGCCCCCCCACCTTCCATTCTTTATGACTGGAGGCAACAATGGCTGAGCGTAGAGTGAGGATTAGCCCCTGAGCACCTTCAGGTATGGCCCCCAAACTGTAAAATAATAAAAATGAATTAAAAATGTTACAGATGTCTTATTTGTAAATTTGTTCTTAGCAATTCTCTAAATGACTCAAGATAAAAAATGTTGGCTATAGATCCTACATTTCTTTTTTTTTTTTAACTAATAGTAGTTTGTCTTATTTCCCTCTGACTCTCCTTAAGTATTCTAAATAAAAACTTAATTTAAAAAGTATTTTTAATTACTTAATTTAAAAAAGTGTTTGGGGGCATACAGTGCTATTACTCTACACTGCCATCAACATGCCATTGACTCTTCAGCCTTGTCCACAAGGCCCCTTCCGCTCCATTCTCTCTCACCTGCAGGTAACACTAATAGTGAGGCATCCAGTGTTCCTCCTCCTTCTGACTTAGTTTGCTTGTCATTTCTAGTTCTTTCATGTTGTAGCAAACTGGAGGGTTTTATCTTTTTTATATCAGAATAGTATTCCATTGACTACGTATGCCACAATTTCATTATCTCATTCTCAATTTGGCACTTGGCTTATTTCTAGACCTAATATTGCATTAGTGATGCAATGAATATGTTTTTATATACTTTGGATAAACATTTAGAAGTAGAATTTCTAGATATGGTAGTTCTTTAATTTTTTGAAAAATCTCCAAACTGTTTTCTGCAGAGGCTGAATTTGTTTACATTTCCACCAACAGTGAATGAGGGTTTCTTTTTACTGAATCCCCTCCAGCACTGGTTGTTTCTAGTCTCTTAGATCTATGCCATTCTCACTGGTCATATCTCATTGTTTCAACTTACATTTCTCTAAGACTCACTTATAATAGATATTTTTTCAGGGTCATCTGTATGTCATCTTCTTTGAAGAAGTGTCAGCATAGCTCTTATCTCCATTTTTAAATGAGGCTTTTTTTGTTGTTTAGTTTTATAAGCGCTTCATATACCTTGTATATTAACCTTTTGCCAGAAGTATGATGTGCAAGTATTTTCTCCCATTCAACAATATGTCTTTTATTTTAGTCATAGTTTGATTCAAAGTGAAGAAGCTTTTTATTTTCAAGTCTCATACAATTTTGCTTATGCTTTTCTGGCCAATAGAGTCAAATTATTGAAGAAAACTCAGTATTGAAGAAAAGTCAGTATCATGAGAGGGCTAGAGAGATAATACAGAGATGAAGGCATTTACCTTGATGTGGCTGCAACCAAGAACCTAATTTGTTGAGGACCAGGAGGACTGCTCCATGGTTGAAAGCTTTCCACAAGTTGGAAGAGGGTAGTTAGGACAGAGAAGGGACCATTATGACAATAACAGTTGGAAATGATCACTCTGGACAAAAACTGAGTGCTGAAAGGAAGTCAAAGGAATACACATGATAACCTTTCAATACCTGTAATGCAAATCATATGTCCAAAAGGGAGAGGGAAGGATGGAGGAGTAAGGGAGAGAGAGAGACAGAGAGACAGAGAGAGAGACAGAGAGATAAAAAGGAAGGAAGGAAGGAAGGAAGGAAGGAAGGAAGGAAGGAAGGAAGGAAGGAAGGAAGGAAGGAAGGAAGAAGGAAGGAAGGAAGGAAGGAAGGAAGGAAGGAAGGAAGGAAGGAAGGAAGGAAGGAAGGAAGGAAGGAAGGAAGGAAGGAAGGAAGGAAGGAAGGAAGGAAGGAAGGAAGGAAGGAAGGAAGGAAGGAAGAAAAAGTGCCTGTCATAGAGACAGGCTGTGAGTTGGTAGCAGGAGGGAAACTGGGGACACTGGTGGTGGGAAATGTACGCTGGTGAAAGGACGGGTATTGGAACATTATATGACTGAAACCCAATCATAAACAACGCTGTGTATCTTGTGGTGATTCACTAAAAGTGGGGAGGGGAGGAAAAGAAAAAGAAGCCTAATTTGAATCCCCAGAGCCGAATATGGTCCCACAAGCACAGCTAAGAGTGGTCCCTGAACACAGAACTAAGAGTGGCCCCTAGCAACCTGGGGTTTGACCTCACTCCCAGTCCCCAAAATTAAGATGTGTTTACCTAGCATAACCACTCAAAAAGGTCTACCAAAAGGCCTTATCATTTTTTAAAGACAGCAAATAATGTGTATATTAAAAAACTTAAATATGGGCTAAAGCAATAGCACAGCGGGTAGGGCGATTGCCTTGCACGCGGCCGACCCAGGTTCGAATCCCAGCATCCCATATGGCCCCCTGAGCACCAACAGGAGTAATTCCTGAGTGCATGAGCCAGGAGTAACCCCTGTGCATCGCCGGGTGTGACCCCCCCCAAAAAAAAACAACTGAAATACTCAGAAGTGGATAACATATTGAATGTCAGAGAGATAGTACAGTGGGTAGGGTGCTTGCCCTACACGTGGCCACTGAGTTTGATCCCAAGCATCTCATATGGCCCCATGAACACTACTAAGAATGATCCCTAAGTGCAGATCCAGGAGTATACTCTGAAGCACCGCCGAGTGTGCCCCCCTCCCTCCCCATAAAATGTTCTGCCTTCAGTGTATTTATTGGACTCAGGTGTAACATCAACGTTTATACGGATTTGTCATAAACTGATTATCCTTATATCTGCAGGTTTATTTCTGGGTTCTCAACTTTATTCCATTGTTTTGAGTGTCTATTTTTCCAATGCCATGCTGTGTTCAGTACTATAGTTTACGGCATAACTTAAACTCAGAGACTATGATGCTGCTGATCCTCATTTCTCTCAGGATTGCTTTGGCTATTTGGGGAGTTTTACAATTCACTAAAAATATCACTAACATTTATTCTATGTCCTTGAAGAATGCAGTTAGAATTTCAACCATTTTTATTGTAGTGCTGTGATTTGCAATGTGACTAATTATACTTTTAATGTATAGTGTTCCTAAGGACTGGAGCAATAGCACAACGGATAGAGTGTTTGCCTTGCATGCGGCCAACCTGGGTTCAATTCCTCCATCCCTCTGAGAGAGCCTGGCAAGCTACCAAGAGTATACCGCCCACATGACAGAACCTGGCAAGCTACCCATGGCGTATTCGATATGCCAAAAACAGTAACAAGTCTCACAATGGAGCCATTACTGGTGCCCACTCAAGCAAGTGGATAAACAATGGGATGACAGTGCTACAGTGTCCTACACCACACCCATAACCTGCGTGCACACATCTCTGCTCCAGTGGTTCAAGTTCAATGACCCTCCCATTCCTTTCTGCCCCCAGGCAGATTAGTTTTGTAGACAAAATGTCTAGTTCTGATTCTTTGGCCATTTGTCTTTCCCTTAACTTATAGATGAATGAAATTAAACTCCTGAAATTCTACAAAATTATAAATCAATGAAAAATTGATAAAAGGAATTTCCAAAAACTGCATATCTTTCCATTATTTATAAGTATACAAATTTTAAAAATTAATAGTGTGAATAATTCTATGCTGATACACCTTAAAACTTAATGAAATAGATAAATCTTAAAAATATACAAAGTAAGTGGCATGTCAGGAGGGAAACTGGAGACATTCTTGGTTGGAAATACAAACTGGTGGAGGCACAGGTGTTGGAACACTGTTATGACTGACCCTTACAAAGTTACAGCTTTCTAACTGTATGCTTCATGGTGATTAAATTTAAAAAAAAATCATAGAGTGAAGAGAGGAGAATTTTTTTAATTTTAAGAAAAATTTGCATAAGCCAACGAAACTATTAAAATGTGTCTTATACAAAAAAGGGAATGTTGGGTTTATGTTAGAAGATATTATATTATAGGTAATGCTTAAGTATCTGTACCAATAAGTAAAAAAAAACTGTCTATAGATGTAATCACCAGAAGATACAAAGAAAGAACATTCACTATAAATAAAATAGTAATTACTGAAAATGTATAAAACCCATACAAGCTAGGAATAGATCTTCTCTTTGATCTTCATGGTATTATGTGCCATTTCCATAATGACTTTTTAAAATTTTTATAAAGTAGTTCACAATACTTGATTACATTTAATCAATCCAAACTCCAACCCTACCACCATTATTACACCTTCCCACCACCATATTTTGGATGTTTCCATCCTCAACCCAAATCACTGCCCCAAAGCAGAACCGAAATAATATATATAATGACACTTTAAATTAATTATTCTTACAGAAATACTAAAATCATTCCCCAAACAGAAAACTTCATTTGGTAATATGGGATGCAGTTTTTGAAAACCACTGATCCTTGGCTTCAATGTGGTGAAGTCAATCCATTAAGCTAATAGGATGGGGTGAGGCGAAGATAGAGAAAGGACTATTCTCAAACTGAGTAAATAAATTAGAGATGTTGAACTGTGGGTGCTCCCCTGTACCACCTACTGGCCAAACACTCTGCCCTTCATACCTCCTGCTTTCTGTCTCTAGCTCAGAGAAAGTTATTTGGATGATCCCCTTAGCTCTTGAGGGTTGAGCACACAGACCCCCCCACGGCAGCTTGCTCCTCTTCTCCCGTGTGTCTGACACTCCCCTGAGTTGTGTGCTGAATAAATGTTGCCAGTATACACAGTGACCTCGACCTATTTTCTCAGGAGAGATAACCTTTTCTCAGATAAGGAAAACTAGAATTTAGAACCTTGACCCAGATGACAAACACAGAAAACAGCAGAAGCAAGAATTCTCAAGTCTAGCCTGACACCAGAGATGAAGTTCTTCACTACGCACAGACAATGCATAGAGCAGGAACAGGGAGAATGGGAGACAGTAGAGGCAATGCCTTCGGAGTTTTGTTGTGGATTAACATCAGATTATATGTTGTTCTGAGGGCAACGTACAAATGTATGAATAAGGCTTTTGCACAGCTGTGTAAACACAAAAGGGAAGGGCCCACAGGGCACAGTGGTGCTCTATCTCTCTCCACTGCCCGCATTTACATCGGTAGTCTCCAGCCGCCTCCTCCACCCCAGGGAGGTTGATGGCGTTGATGAAGCAGGCGAAGGAAGGAACAAGCCAGGCTGGTTGGTCTCAGTTGCAGTTTATTCCATTTCCATCTCCATTCTCCTGATTCTCCTCCTGCTTCTTCCTCCCCCATGCTACTTCATTCTCCTTCTCCTCTGGATCTGGATCTCAATCTGGCTTCTCTGGATCTGGCACTGGAACCCCCAGCCCACTATTACAGCCTAGTTAAATCCCCAGCATGAGGGGTTGGGGCTTACACACAGGTGTGGTCACAATCAATAGGGGTAAAGTTCTTTCCCTCAGGGGATGCTTCTTCTAGGACAGATTCTCTTTCAGCAGGACAACCCACCCAAGAGCAGAATCCCATGGATGTTTTTCTCCTCTCCTTGTCCAACTAATATATAAGCATTCATAATATTAATCATTTTGTATGGACATAGTAATAGATACATTAAGCTTATAGAATTGCTCTCCTGGAGTCATCTCAATCTCAGAATACAATGCATAGGCCAGATTAGTCTTTCCTATCCCTAGCAGGGTCCTAGTCTCATCGTTGCTTTTGGATCATGACAACATTTGTCCATGATCAAGTTCTTAACTTATAGTTAAGAATCGTGGCGCTTTGGCCTGGTCCATATCAATGCCAGAGTAGCTCACAGCTTGCCCTGGGTCCCTTCAGTCCCTCTTCGGGACCCTGCTTTTGGGTTGCTAGAAACTAAGGGCAACTGAGGCTTAAGTCAAGAAAGCAGATGCCTGGAAGTGAATAATATTCAAAGCCAATTAAATCCCATGTTACAAAAGCATATTAACAACTGTCTTCCTTTGTCCATACAAAAAGGACATTGCTTTAAAGAAGAGTATTCAAAGACACAAGGAGAGGAGAAAGGCAATATTAACTTACAAGTTCAGTGTCCTAGAAAGGTCTGACCTTACAAATTAACAGTGATTATGGGGGGAAAGCTGATTAACTGGTTGAGGAAGAGAGCATAGAGAAGTGGTTACAGATAGACAAAGGAATGGGAGTGACTCAGGAGCACTTTGATGGGTGTGACGTGATAAACCTAAGCTCCTTGTGGCAGGGGGAATAGGACATACCAATGTTGTCTTAAAATGTTTAGAGATTATGACCAGACAAACCTAAACACTTTGTGGTAAAGGAGAAAGGACAAACCAATGATATCCTACATCTCCCCCTTTTCTGTTTACAATATCACAAAAATTTGAAATAGAACAATTCAAAACACAAGTCTCATTAGTTCTACTAAAACTTCAGTCCATCCCCGAACCCAGAGCAGTGCTTATTGTAAGGTGTCCAACTGTCCTGCACTGTCCAGGGGTGATCAGAGTCATTAGTCACATTTTGAAGAAATGAAGTGTCTGAGTGGAAAGTCTCTTGCCCTCTTGCCTGGCTGTCTTCCCCGGGGCCCCTGGGAGGGGATGGGTTCCAGCTTCCCTCCCCGCCCCGAGCAGAGCTCCCAGTGGCCAAATACCTCCGGAACCTAGCTACAGCCCCGAGCAGAGCTCCCAGTGGCCAAATACCTCCGGAACCTAGCTACAGCCATGCTCAAGGCCCCTCTCTACACGTTTGGACAAGCCTCATGAAGGTACCAGCAGAAGAACCCAAGTGTGTGTAATCCCATCAACGGCCAGCATCCAGAGACTTAAAAGCAAGCTCCCATGGTGTATTTATATGCCAAAGCTAGTAACAAGCTGGATCTCATTCCCTTAACCCTGAAAGAGCCTCCAATGTGGCATCCTTGGGAAGGCTGTGCAGAGAGAGGCTTCTAAAATCTCAGGGATAGGACAAATGGAGAGGTTACTGAGACCGCTTGAGAAATTCGATGATCAATGGGATTTCGTGATTCATGATTCGTGATCGTGAAGTGTCTGGATCAAAATTTGAAGAGTTGTTTCTGCAACAGTAGCAGTAGTGGTCATAGCAATGAGTCCCAGGGGAGCAGCTATAGGAGTCTGATGAACTTCATCAAGCACTGGATCAGGCAGAGAGCACTGGATCAGGAGCTTCACAACTTCTGACAGGAGTTCTTCAGCAAGGGAATGCAGCCATTCTCTGGTCAGGTTCACTGGCAGTGATATATGTGCAACCTAGCTTATCTTTGGAAAAAACACTTTTTTAAAGTTATCAGAGGCTTCGACCATTGGGGTTTGGTACATCTCCGTGCCTAGGGGTAGAGAAAGAGACAGGGGGAACTCCGACACAAAGTTATCGTAGAGAGAAATGAAAAGGTGTTCCTATTTAAAGTCATTCCTTCCTCATTCAGAAACTGAGGCACCTGTGAATTCCAAGGAGAGGATAAAAGAGTTGTTAATCCAAAATATGGAGTCCTGGTGTTTTCCACTCCACAACCTGTAAAAGAAGGATACAAGAAATGCTCTTAATGTGACCTCATTATACATTAAAGGAGCTAGAGGCCTTTGCTGCAGGCCCTCTGATGCAAGCTCCTCTGCTTTCCTTGTGGTTTCCAGCTGAAATCAATTTGGTGATGGCTTAGGGCTGGAATTTGGAGGGTTGTAAGACTACGAAGTTCTGAAAGTTAAAGCAGGTGGATGAATTCGGCTCCTGACAGAATGCAACAGGACCCAAAGTTTCTTGGTGGGATTATCTGTTGAAAGAAAAACATAGCCTTTTCCTCGAATGAGGAGTCTCTCTGCTACCCATTCTTTGTCAATTTTAATCCAAATAGGAGAAATAATAATTTCCTGAGCCTGTGCATCTTCCTTTCAGCTGCTATGGCTCTCCTTGAGGTAAATTTTAAAAAATTTAAAGAAAACAATGTCAAGGACAAGGAGTCAAACTGGGCATACCTCCTTTTTTTTTCTTTTAAACTGTGGTCAGTCATGGATCCAGTAAGACCAGAATGAAATCTGGTATGAGTAATAAAAGAAAGTCAGAACACTTTTGTAAAACAGCTTGTAGCTGCTGAAGCAATTATTGAACTATAGTGTTTGATGCATTTAGAGACACAGTCATAAAACCAGGGAAGAAACCAACAATATAAACTGAATCTGAGATATTAGCCAGCCCTGGAACATGGGTGAGTGAAGAAATCAATGTGCAAGTTCTAGCCCTCATTGGAAGCTCTTTCCTGTTATTAGAAATAACCTACTTCATAACCATGCACACACACACAAGTAGAAGTATCCTAATGACAATGCCTTCTGTCCCTCCCCAGACTCAGCATCTATAATGGCTAAGTGGGTGAGCACCCAGGAATGAGGTGTCTCTGTGCCTCTTGGGTCAATAAGCGATTGCCAACTGGGAGAATAACCATGTACCCACTGGCCCTGAAGCCATTTTCCCAAAGGTGGCATCTCATGAACTAGAAGTAGAAGTTCACTTCCCCCAAAATAAAACTGTACCAGCCTGAGTCTTGGAATAACCTTCTTTGGAATTAGCACATCACCACAGGTTCTGATAAAAACAAAAAACAAAAAACAAAAAAAAAACCTGAGACTCTGTTGTCC
Source organism: Sorex araneus (assembly GCF_027595985.1). NCBI lineage: Eukaryota > Metazoa > Chordata > Mammalia > Eulipotyphla > Soricidae > Sorex > Sorex araneus. The sequence goes on from NC_073302.1 coordinate 171,491,154, forward strand.
AGAGTGAGAGTTCCTGGCAGATGGTCTTGGGAATTGAGACTAGAAACTAGACAAGGCTTTCTCCACCTGACCTGACTGAGGGCTCTCGGGGTAGCTGGGCCCTTTTACACAAAGTTCTGCTCAGTTTGCCAGCGCAAATTCACCAATAGACACACCTCTTTGATTCCAAAGTTCCTCACTTTTATCCTGACTCAAAACCTGTTGCCCACTAGGTGCAGAACTCAGCTCCGCATATCCCATACATGGGGTAGCTTCCTCTTCCCTGAACTCAGCCGCTTGCCGGTGAGCCTGTAGGTGCACTCCATGAGGAATGGAGTCAGGGATCAGAGATGCGTTTACCTTCACTGTCAGGGAATCCTCCAGACAACCATGAAAACCTGATGTGCTGCCTGTAAGGTCCACTTGAGCAAACTCCCTTTCTACTTGGGGGCTCAAATCTTGTCCCTGTACATCAGAATAAACTCCCTTTCTACTTGGGGGCTCAAATCTTGTCCCTGTACATCAGACTTTAATCTGTCAGGACTCTGGGTGGGAGAAATGCTAACTGTATCAGGGCAGGGAATATCCAAGGCATTGCTCCCTGTCGTGGCTGGTTGTAGTGAATCTTCTGACTGGAGCTCTGAAGCTCCACAGTGGGGAGAAGGGCTGCAGCTGGGAATGTCCCCTGATTTTGCAGGGCCTGGGGCTGCCCCACTGCAAGTTTCCTGAATTGGGGTCACCAGCCACGCCAAGATTGGAGGGACAATCTCTGGCCCAATGGTTTTCCTTATGCCATCGTGGACAAGGTTCAGGTGGTGCTCTCACAGTGGCACAGTTTGGAGGTGCCCTGCAGTCCTTACAGAAGTGGCCTAATTCCCCCACAATTAAAACATTTGCCTTGATTTTGCCTCTATATGACATAAGCTTCAATAAGCATTAATACGTACCTGATGTTTGATAGAACTAACATTCCTACATGCCTTCAAGTACCCCATTATGTCCTCCTTCATAATGGGGTGCAGAATGGCCTGGCAATCCTCATTAGCATTTTCAAAGGCCAATTGTTTGGACAAAAGCTCCTGAGTTTCTTTACCCTTCACCTGCTTTTCTATGGCTTCCATCAACCTCCCTATGAAGTCTGCATAGGGTTCTGAGGCTCCCTGAATAATCTTAGTATAGCTTCCTTTGAATTCAGCAGCTGCATCAATCTTCTCCCAGGCCCACAAGGCAGCATCACGGATATGAGCAAACACAGCACGAGGCAAGATGACTTGCTTTTTTGGGTCATGCCATTTCCCTTCACCTACTAACATCTCATAAATCAATTTAATCCCTGAACATTTTCATGCAGCATGGCCTAGGCTCTGTAGTTTTGCCTTGGTCTCATCACTGAACCACATCCTCCACTGCATATACTGAGAAGGGCTTAAGCACATCTTAGCAACCACGTGAAAATCTTGAGGTACCCAATGAGCCTTTTTACTCCAGCCTGTAAGATACTTCCTACAGTATGGAGATGTGGGTCCGTACGAGGCACAGGCCTTTTTGAAATTACTGAGTGAGTCCATTCTTAACCCTTCATTAGATAGAGACAATTTCCTCCTTGATGGGAAAAAAGAGATGGAGCTCATGGGGTCTGGATGGGATTGACCACTTATGGTGGAGAGGTCTCAGCTGTAAGCTTCTTTCGGGAGCGTGTCCTGAGCGGCTGCTAGGCCGAGGCTCCTGTGAGAAGCCTCCTCTACCAAGCCGCTCTCAGACTCAGAATCTGAGGAAGTGGTAGCTGGCTCATCATACCCATCACTTTCCTCTGATGCACTGGAAGTGGAGTCATACAGGGGAGATGGAGGTCTCTCTGGCTTAACATCAGTAGGGAACGTTAATTCATCAGTAGCAGAGAGATTTTTGCTCTGAGAACGTGTTTGCACTGGAAATGCTTTGAGCTGCTTTCAGGACTTGGGTACGGGAATAACCAAGCATTGAGCATTGGGCTTCCTTCTAGGATTGGGTATGGGAGGAGCCTAGGGTAAGACTCTCTCAGTAGTAGGAACTTCCTTTATTTCATCCTTGTACTTAAGATCCTCTCTGTTTAATTCCTGAGGAAAGCCTCCCACAGTATATCTAACATCCTCCTCCTCCGAGGTACCTTCCAAAGCCTTGAGAATGGAGTTAACAATTTCCCAACTTACCCAGAATTGTTTGGGGATTCTAGCCCCTTCTTTCAATTCCCTAAAGATATTTTTTTTAATCTTTTCCCAAACCTTAGGCTCCAAAGTACCCTTATCTGGAAACCAAGGATAAAATTTGTAGGCAATTTTTAGACAGGACTGGAGTTGGTCCCGTGAAACACGATGCCCAGTTCTTTTTGCAAAATGCTTAATCAATTCAATAAAGAACTTGCTATGTTCAGTTTGGCGCGAAAGATTTTGAAAGGGCTTTACGTGGCACTGTTTTTGTCCCATCTTAGTGGGGGGGAGTATGGCTAGTATTTTAATTCACCGCACCACAGCACTACAAAATCCTGTTCTCCCACTAAACTTTTCTAGAGTGGGGTTCTACCGAACGCTGTTCTTACCTGTAGTTGCACACAGATTGGAGGCTCTTGCCCACCCAGGGACACCAGTTGTTAAACACACAAAAAAGGGGGGCACAGGGACACAGGGCAGCGGCACTCTATCTCTCCCACCGCCCGTGTTCACATTCGGTAGTTTCGAGCTGCCTCCCCCCCCTTTTTTTTTTTGCTTTTTAAAAGATTTTGTTTTAGTCACTGTGATTTACAATACTTTTAATAATAGAGTTTTATGCATACAGTGCTTCAGCCCCTTAACATCTACGAGAATGTCAGCTTCCCATCACCATTATCGCATGTCACAGGGACTTCTCCTCCACTGCCCCGTCTGTCCACCATGATAAATTCAGTTCTGTATACCAATTTTCAGGTTTTGGTTGCCTTTGGCCATTTGTTATTTACTTACTATGCTTCTTTACATCCCACACACAAGTGAGATCATTCTGAACCTGTCCCTCTCCTGTCTGATTTTGCTCTGCAAGATACTCTCCAGGTCCATCTATATAGTGGCAAGTTGCATCAAGTTGTATTATTTTGCTCTTCTAATGCCAATTTAGTATTCTATTGTGTAAATATATCATAGATGTTCAGTAGCATAATTGTTGAATTATATGGAAGCCCCAATCTCAGTCTTAATGAAGAGAGTCCATAATGTTGGCGCTTTTGTTTATTTGAAAGCCACACCTAGCACTTCGGGGGATAGGAGTGGGGTGTCTAATCTGACTCATTCCCAGGAATGGCTTCAGTGCTTGGAGGATTATGTTGTACACAATACATTGTACCTGGGACTGAACCCCGGGCATCATATAAGCAAAACACGTGCACTAACCCTGCCAGCTGTCCTCCTGGCCTCAGTTCCGACTTTCAATCGAGTAATTTCTTGTTGCTTTCTTCCAGCAGTCTCCTATCACCATGACATTTACCTGACTCTCTTCAAGAGATTGCTCAGGCAAAATTACTATCTTAATTCACTTGTGGCTCAATTTTGGTAATAAAGATCATCATTGTTATGTTTAATTTAGCACTGTAACACTGTCTTCCCATTATTCATAGATGTTGCTCGAGTGGGCACCAGTAACGTCTCCATTGTGAGACTTGTTGTTACTTTGTTGTTACTGTTTTTGGCATATCAAATACACCACGGGTAGCTTGCCAGGCTCTGCTGTATGGGCAGAATAGTCTCGGTAGCTGGCCAGGCTCTCCAAGAGAGGCTATTTTTAATTTACATTCTTTAAAAACTTTTAAAATTCATTTGGTCGGCACCCACACCAAGTGGTGTTCAGTGGATTTGGCCTAAAAACCCTACTCCCCCACCCCCCACACACACACACGCAGCTGACCCGGGTTTGATTCCCAGCATCCCATATGATCCCCCAAGCACCTCCAGGAATAATTCCTGAATGCATGAGCCAAGAGTAACCTCTGTGCATTGCCGGGTGTAACCCAAAAAGCAAAAAATTAATTAATTAATTAAAAACCCTCTCCCCAAAATAAATAAAAGTACTCTCCATGCTTATATAAAGATATTGAAATTGATCGTTAACACATTATGTAACCTAAGAGATTCCACCTCCCCAAAAAAAAAGGTAAGGCAGGGAGAGAGGGCTCATGACTTACTGAGAATATAGTTTATCTTCAGCTTGCTCTTTGTTCTACTATAGTTCCTTCCTTGAAATGTCAAGTGCAACTGTATGGGCTAGAGCTTCATTCGTATGTCAATGTCATATGAATCCTAATATCCTTTATCCAGGGGGATTATCAGCATGAAATGAATCTTTTGGAATTAAAGTAAGTGAAGAGAAGGTTTTTAATTCTGTTAAGTGCATTTCAATGGCTGTTATTTATTTGCTTTATCCTGATATTACTGAGACCCCTTAAGAAGTAGGCATTTTGATGGGAGCTAAAAGAGGCAAATTGTTCTTTGAAGATGGGTTGGAATATTTTATTGAGCCACTTTTTCCAACCAGAAGAATAATGATGATCTGGGAGCCCAAAAACAGGCTAAAAGGAGAAAAGTGTACTCAGAATGTGATAACAGGAGAAGAAAATTTCCAATTTTACCTACCAATAGGCAGCACAGAGTAATGCAAAGATCAAACCATCAAATCTGTCAAAACCCCCAGGATGGAAGTAATACAATCAATGAAAATCTTAAATGTACCACATCTATTAAACTATTCCAATTCAGAATGTTGATTTCAGTTAATGTTTCATTACTCGATCTGATTCCCATCCTCCTCAAGAGACAAGGAACAAAATAGAAAAATAGGTTTGTATATATGTTTCTTCATCTACTAACTCATTATCAAAGAATTATATAACTTTTTACATTGAATATACACACAGATCATTGATAATATTAAAATATTATTAACCTGGTTAAAGAAACTTTGGTACATCTACTCAATGGAATACTATGCAGCTGTTAGAAAAGATGAAGTCATGAAATTTGCATATAAGTGGATCAACATGGAAAGTATCATGTTGAGTGAAATGAGTCAGCAAGAAAGAGACAGACATAGAAAGATCGCACTCATACATGGATTATAAAGTAGTAGAATGGGACACTAACACCCAAGAGTAATAGAGATAAGAACCAGGAGGTCTGCCCCACAGCTTGGAAACTGGCCTCACATGCTGGGGGCAGCAGAGACAGAGAAGGGAACACCTAGTAGAGAATGTTGGGAGGACCCACTCAGGTTGAAAGCTGCGTACCAAAAGCAGACTGAGTATAGACCAAACATAATGGTCACTCAATACCTCTATTGCAAACTACAACATCCAACAGGAGAGAGAACAAAAGGGAATGTCCTGCTGCAGAGGCAGGATGGAGTGGTGGGGGTTGGGATGGGGGTGGTGGGAGGGATACTGGGATCATTGGTGGAGGAGAATGGGCACTGGTGGAGGGATGCAAACTAAATACAAACATGAAAGTTCATAAGTTTGTAACTGTACCCCATGGTGATTCATTAATAAATTTTTTTATTATTAACCTACTGATCTCACAACCAATTTCCATCTTGCTACTAGATGTGATTCCAGCATTATGAAGCTTTCTGGGGACATTCACTTTATCAGGCAGGAGCACCAGCAAGTTGAAAAAGCAATTCAAGAACTCTTGGCTGCCATAGAAACAGTTTCTAAGAACTTGGATGTAAAGGTAACATACACACACACACACACACACACACACACACACATATATATGCATATATATATATACACACACACATATGTACAAATACATTACCTATGGCTAACCCGGGTTCAATCCCTGGCATTCCATATTCACCGAACACCTCCAGGTGTGATTCCTCAGTGGTGCAGAACCAGGAGTAACCCCTGAGCACAGCTGGGTGTGGCCCAAAAGCAAAACAAAATTTCTTTTTATAGGGCACACCAGTGGAGCTGGGGTGCAGAGGGGGTGTGACTGGAGGGTGCCTCCCTGTGATGCTCAGGCCTGATTATTCAGGGCCACCAGGACCTTATCTAGTGCCAGGAATGGAACCTGGGGGCTCATGTGCTCAACCATCTTCCCCATTCATCAAAATTATTTTGTGCTGAAGACTTTACTCTTCACCTATGAAAGTGGACAAGTTTGTCCTATTTCACATATTTTGCCTTGAGTAATGTTTTTTCTAACAATATTGCTCTTCCTTGCTTTCTTTTCCTTTGCCAGGCATATAATCTGCCTATTCTTTTCCTGTTGACAAGTCTGCCTTATAGGGAACATCCAATATGTAGCCTAGTTTCAACATACTCACTGTAATTCGTCTTCAGGGCCATGGTCTGTGCACTCAGTGGTGTCCTATTAATGTCCTTCCAATTTTGCCTCTTTCCTAAGAGAGTTCTGGTGTTAAGTGCCCACTCTCCTCCATATGTCCATATAGTTCAAAAGTTGAATTCCTTTGGCCAAAACCAATCATGTAGCTTTATTCCCTTGATAGTGATTAGTTTAGGCAAAATTATGTGCTGTCCTTTTATGTGCTATTCTCTGTCCTTTTCCTTAGTGCTTCTGGAAATGGAGCAGACACACTTTTCTTAATTTCCACAATTAGAACTTGGGTTTTTTCCTTCTCTTTTTATGTCCTAAGGCATTTCACTTGGGATCTTTCTGCTTATATCCTAATCCTGCCTAGAAGTACTTGAGGCCTAACCTTAAGCAATTCATGTTTATTTCACTCAGACCTTAATTGTACATTTAAGCATTTATTCAGTAAGTATTTGGTGAGCATTCATGATTGGTCACCTAGTGCACACCTGTGATATCATGGTGTCAGAGGACACAGTGACTTACATTATAACTGTAGAGGTAGAAAATAAAGAATAAATAAATTATGAATAAATATCAATAGTATAGCTTTGTTATATTAGGCAGCCTATTATATAAAAAAGTGCCATAGACAGTAGAATTAAATACTTCTTTGTCCTGTCTCTTCAGAGAATTCTATAACTGTAAAATCGTTTCTTTTTAAAAAATCATTTCAAACTCAAAATCATTTCACACTCACAAAAAGCAACAACTTATTTTGTGTGTTCAACAGGTTCTGCATCTCTTAGGAAAGATAGAGTCTTCACATTCTGAGCAAACATCAAATCTCAAGATCATCCAGGGGGATTATCGGCATGAAATGAATCTTTTGGAATTGAAGTAAGTGAATAGAAGGTTTTTAATTCTGTTAGTGCATTCCAACAGTTGTTATTTATTTGTTTTTGTCTACTGAAAATATTGGCACTAAATAAGGAACCTGCCTCAGGAATTTGAACCTGGCCAAGAAATAAAGCAAAAAAATAAATAAAAGATGGAGAGATATTCTAAAGTATCTTATACAATATTCATGATATAAGATGAAATATTAATTTTGTCAATCTCCGCATAACAGCCATTTTGACCTTCTTTAATAGAATTGTGACTTACTAGGGAATGCATCTTTAAGTGCCTCAATGTAAATCATAACTGAATATACACCAGTTCCACAACATTCTCAAATAATTTTTAAAACAGCTTTTAAAAAAATTAGTTTTCAAAAAAAAAATTAGTTTTCAAATTTCTTCTAAGATAATCTTGTTCCTTTATATCAACTCTTTTTAAAAAAACTAATCTTTATATCTCATCCTTTTCCTTTCTTTATCCCATCATACACTAAATTTTCAGTTAAAATAATAAACAATACACAAGATGCCACAAACCTTCCTCTTGCTATTGTCCTTGTACTCAAACCCTTCTTACATACATGACTCTACTTCCCTGCAGGATGTTGTGCAGGTAACAGAGAATTTTAGTAATTGGGATATTATATTATTATTAGATTAGATTAGACTATTATACTTCGTCCTTTTTACCTTCCTGTTCAGTAATGCCTGGGACAGATGTTATTTAACACGGGTTTCTTTTGGGGAAGTGGGGAGTGGAGAGTAAAGCTTTGGTTGTCAGGGGACCCAACCAGGTCAACTCGTAAGCAACTTACTATATCTCTAGTTTCTTTCCATGCTATTATTGGACAGATTTTAATGCCTTAGGTAAATCCAGTATCCTGACAATACTCTGCTTTCTCTATTTCCCCCTCTCTCTACTATATTCCATTAAATGTAAGTGTCATGGACTACAAGAAGTTTCACCATATTTTTGTATCTCTATGACACAAAGCTAACAATTAAACCAAAGCACATTGTCATTTTAAGATACCTCGCAATTTCAGAGATGTTAAAGTAGGAGTTATGTATAACCTAGAAATTGATGACATAGCATAGTGATCACTAAAGCTCAGAGGAGTAGAAGTCTTGAGTAAAAAGAAAATACTCACTTTCTGATTGCTCTTTTTATTTAAAAAAAAAAAAAGCATATCGAGATCTTTAAGTTCTAGCACAATGAAAATTCTCTGTCAGTATCTGTGTAATATTTGATTTGGTTCCTTTAATATTTTTAATTAGATCCTTTTAGTTCCTTAGAGTTGAGACAAAGAAATTCAAAGAAGAATTCAAAGAAATTCAAAGAGACGTAAACTGTCTCCAAAAGCATAGTTTTAGAATTGATTCCAGAGCCTGGAGAGATAGCTCAAAAGTAGAACGATAAACTTTCATATATAAGACCCTGGATTTAATACCCAGCATCGCACACAAAAAATAATCTTATTTGGAGGGAGGAAGATGGGACATATAATGTGATATAGAAAATTATCATCAAGCAATTAAGATATAGTAACAAATGGAAAAAAAACAGTGGAAAATTGGGCCAAACAGATAGTACAGCAGGCAGGGTGCTACCTGGGCTCAATCCCCAGCACCCTAGATGATCCCCAACTCCAGGCAAGAGTGATCCCTGAGCACAGAGCTGGGAGTGAACCCTGAGCACTGCCCAGTGTGCTCTCAAAAAGAAAAAAAATGTGGGAAGGAGTTTCTGAGATCTGGGAGAAGCATTTATTGACACCACTGGGTATTTTTTCCATCTTTACTCTTGCGAGAAAATTGGCCGTAGGCACACAATCTAAATAGTCCAATCTGATCTGGATACTGTATAAATGTGAATCATTTCCTCAGTTAAGGACTGGGAATGGCCGAAAATTTGCACATGCATGACCCAGGGCTTAAGAGGGATACACAAACACAGACACACTCACACACACACACACACACACACACAGACACACACACAGCCCCTTACCACCTGGGGAATGCCAGTTAAGGAGCAACAATCTTTTGTTTTCATTTGCATTTCCTTTATTAGTTGACTCTCCTTTTCTGTGAATTTCCCATTTTTAACACTTGTCAAAATTTATATTGTGCTTTTCTTCTTTTTAAAAAATACATTTGTCATTTCTTCACGCTAGGGATATTAATCATTTTGATGTCGGTGGGCCCCGCTGGTGACTTATGTGAAGTGGGGAGGAGAAAGACGGTCACTTTCTCCCCATCCACTTCTGCCACCCAGAACCCAGCATCACTGGGTTCTTGTCTCGCCTCACAGAAAAGAATTTCAGGAGTAGATAACAGTGAAGTAAAACAGATTTTGTTTGGAAGTTTTTGAAGGAGAGGAGGAAGAGAAAGTGGGAAAGGGTGGAGAGTATTGTGCTCAAGAGAGAGCCCAGGCTTCTCCAAGGGCAGAGAGCCCCTACACACATCCCAGCATTAGACATGAAAGCATGAAAGCAAACATCTCAAGAGGGGAGATGAGGGCAACACATGTGATTGGGCACCACATGTGCTTGGGTGCCACCTGTGCTTGGACACCATGTGTGCTCAGCCACGTGGGCACAAGAAGCACATTGGCTAGGGCAATATGTGTGTGCCCTTCCTTGGTTCAATGTGGCCTTTATGGGGTTCTTCCAACTTACCCCTGTGTGCAGCTTCTACCTAGGCCAATGTCCATTGCTAAGGAGGTTGCGTAGGGGTGTAGAGTTGGAAGTGGTGATGGTCTTCTTTAAAATTTCTCTCCTGACCTTTCCTTCCTGCTTCTTTTGGAAGGGGCTGTCCAGCCTTCTCCCGGTCCATTGCTGGCACCAGGTGAGGGTATTATCAGGCCTTAGTTCCTGTTTTCTGTAAGGTTGGCCTTTGCAACTTCAAAGCTTTTACTTCCCAGGAAATTTACTGCCATTGCCTGGGGAGGAGCCTTCCCTATCTGCCTGCCTGCCTACATCACTTCGACTGAGATATACATTGCAAATGTATTTTCCTCAAAGAGAAAGTAAAAGTAAAGCATGTAGTCAACTTATTGATATTTTAAAGTATCAATAAAAGTCAATTTAAACTTTTATTTTACTTTATTCATATTTAAAAGTAGGCCTGATGATTTAATAAACATTTGTAAAACATTTAGTCCTCAATACAGCTAAATTTGTATTTTTCTTTAGCACATACAGGGTATTTCCAAAGGTACACCATATGCTAGGATGCAGAAGAATTTTTGCCTTATTCTATTTATCTTTCACAAAGTATATTTTGAAAAGACTTTAATACTTAAATAAACCACCAACAGAGTCTAACTTTTTTTATTGATCCACCATGAAGTATAGTAACAACTTTCATGTTTGAACTCAATCATACAGTCATCAAACACCCATCCCTTCACCAGTGCACTTTTTCCACCACCAAAATCCCCAGTATCCCCCCCCCAACACCCCCCATTCCACATCTCCCGCTTCCTGTGTGGTAGACAATCTGAACAATACTCTCTTTCTCTACTTTAGTTACCTTCAACATTTCAAGACCAATCCCACCACCCCTCATACCTGCCAAAAAGGCAATGCTAGACAATATGTTTTGTGTTGCTTGTATGGATACATATAATGTCACATGGCCACAAGAGCAACCACATGCTCTAGCAATTCTAAAATTTTAATAATTAGGGTCTGAAGAAATCACTGCAGCAAGTTGCTCAGGTTTGAGATTCATTTGTGTGTCTCTGGATCATGGCCGTGTGGGAGCTTAAATAGACGGTGGCCGGATGTGGCGTCATCTCAGAGTCCCATCAGGGCGGAGGGAAGGAGAAGGGCCCACTCCTCTCCTGTCCTGTAGGGCTTGGGATTTGCCATAATCGTCACTGGTACCTGGAGCTTCTCGCTGGCTTCTAGAAAATGGCGGCCGCCGGACACCAGGAGTGGGCAGGGACAAGCAGCCCAGCGGAAAAGGCCTATTGCGAAGTCCCGGGCCATCTCTGCAGCAAGTTGTTCGGGTTCGAGATTTGTTTGTGTGTCCAGAGTCTAACTTCTGATTGCAACAAGAAGAGTGAATCTCTGCTTGCTGGCAAAGCTTTGTAATAAGGGATCATTAAGTAGTAATTTAATTTTTATGGCTTTAATTTCAGAATTTCAATTACTAATATGCCCTTCTAAAGATATTACTTGAGCACATTTAATGGTTTCCTCAGTTTCAGAGGGACTTTAATATTGTATCAATGATGAGTACATGCTCTCATTTATTTACATAGTAAAAGAAAGTACTAAAGAAAGTACTAAAATCTGATTCTCAATTATAAAGCTTTTTCTTGATTATGTGGGGTGGTTCTCCTCCTTAGCCATAACTATTAATTAATACTTCCACCAGAGACAGTACAGGAAAGATAAAGCCTAAATAGTAGGTCTCTAAGTAACTTGACTTATCTATGACCTGTTATTTATGAACAGTCCTATAATGGATTGAATGAGAAAGAATGATTTATTCAACAGCTACTTACTGAGCACATTCCCTATTCTACATATTGTTCACAGTTGTAAACAGCATGAAGCCAGGAGTAAGCCCTGAGCATGGCCAGGAGTGATCCCCAAACAAAGAAAACCTGTCAATATTTCGCATTATGCTATGATGTCTCTGCTCAAAATTTTAAATTACCACTTTTAAGCCTTTTGTTTTTTCATGGAGCATAGGGTGTTTTGGTTTTTCAATATGTTCAGTAAAAACAAGCTCCTATGCTTAGGTGGCACTTGAATATAAATTTGAGTAAGGTAAGAGTCTTCGTAGAGCTACAGGAAGAGCGATTCAGACAGAGGAAAGAGTTGCTGAAACGAGCTTCCCCACCTATCCTTTGGGACCTATTTATCTAAGATCTAGCACCATTAACGAGGAGCAATGTTTGATATCTTGATTAGATTAAGATAGATGAGAATAACTGACTTTATAATCTTTAGTATCTCTATATTCACCTGAATCAAGCCACGTTTTCTTTTCTTTTTCTTTTTTTGGTTTTGGTTTTTATGCCACATACAGCAGTGTTCAGGGCTTATTCCTGGCTCTATACTCAGGGATCACTCCTGGCAGCGCTCAGAGGCCATATAGGGTGCCAGGGATCGAACCCAGATCTGCCACATGCAAGGCAAACCCCCTACCTGCTGTATCTCTAGACTCTTGAGCTATGCTTTCTATGTGAGAATATTTAATCCACTGTGTCAAAAAACTGACTAAAGAAAGATGAAAATCAGGATTTAGCTATTGTAACTTCACGTTTGTAAAATTAACTTACTGTTCCCATTCTTTGAAATTATCACCTAAATCTAACTTCCAAAAATGCCTGCCATAGAGTCAGGCTGTTTGGGTGGGGGGGATGGAGGGATGGTGTTGGGTTGGGGGGTGGGCAGTAGGAAAACTGGGGATATTGGTGGTGGGAAATATACACTGGTGGAGGGATAGGTATTGGAACATTGCATGATTGAAACCTAATCATGAACAGCTTTGTAACTGAGTGTATCACAGGGATTCCATTAAAAAAAATTTTTTTTAAATATATGTCTGGTTTCCTCAACCAAGGTATAACAAGCATTTTTACTGGGCAGTTCCTTGTGGAGGGGGTGTCCTATGCATTGTAGAATACTGAGCATCTTTAGAATCTGGCTTCTGCCTCCCATAGATCAAAAGCATCTCCTATTTGTGAGGATCAAAACCATCTCCAGACGTTGCTAAATGAACCTCGGGCTGAATAAAAAATTAAAATGACCTCTAATAACTTATCTTTTCCCATTATTGGTTCACTTTTTCAGAATTGCCAGAGAGGCAAATACATGTAGCTTATGTTCATGATGTCTAAACCAATTTCCAGTTCTAAATATCCAAACTAAATTACCTGCATGCAATATTTCATAAAAATATTACAATAAATAATATTTCAACTTATTCACAAAATAAAGAATAATGTGCCTTCATTAAAGAACAATCTGGGGCTAAAGCAGTAGGTAGGGCGCTTGCCTGGCACGCAGCCAACCTGGATTCAATCCCCAGCATCCCATATGGTCCCTGGAGCACCACCAGGAGTAATCTAAGTGCAGAGCCAGGAGTAACCCCTGAGCAATGCTGGGTGTGGCCCCAGAACAAAAACAACAAAAAACAATATGCATTGTTCCTGCCAATATATTTTGCTACTCTAAAAAGGTAGTTTGCAATGAGCAAGTCACCTGCAGATAACAGAAACAGAAACCACTCACTTTCCCTGCGTTACCCCACCCCTTCTGTCCCATATTTCCTCTGAAGATGTGAACTCCCTCTGCTACTCTAGTAGAGGCACCTTTCAAATTAATAATTAATTCTAATTCTTTTGATCTCTGTAAAAACACCCATTGCCGCTTTTAAAAATCATTCTCTGGAGGGTTGGGGGTGGGTTCAGAACAATAGTACTGTGGTTAGGGCATTTGCTCTGCATGCAGTCAACTCTGGTTTGATCCCCAGCACCCCATATGGTCTGCTGAGTCCTGCCAGGAGTGAGCCCTGAGTGTAGAGCCAGGAATAAGCCCTGAGCACTGCCAGGTGTGGCCCCACCGTGCAACAATACCCACAGAAATTATTCACTGTTGAATGTTGTTCGGTGGTACAGTGAATGTCTCACGATGCCTAAGTTTCATCTCCATTCACACACACACACACACACACACACACACACACACACACACAATTCTGTTATCTAGTAATCTTATGAATACTTTTTTACACTGCTGTCATATTATTTATGCCCTATTATTTATGAGAAGCTCAAAACCTCTTTTTGAATATATTTTTAATTGAATAACCCATGAGATACACAGTTACAAAGTTGTTCACGATTCGGTTTCAGTCAATGTTCCAACACCCATCTCTTCTCCTCTCTCTCTCTCTCTCTCTCTCTCTCTCTCTCTCTCTCTCTCTCTCTCTCCCTCCCTCCCTCTCCCTCTCCTCTCTCTCTCCCTGCCTCTCCCTCTCCTCTCTCTCTCCCTCCCTCTCTTTCTTCTCTCTCTCTACCTCTCTCCCTCTTCTCTCTCTATCTCTCTGTGTAAAAATAAAAAGAAAAAGAAAGGGCGCGCAGGCGAGCGAGGCAGGTGAAGGAAGGAAGAAGGCCAAACTGGTTGCTCGATCGGTTTATTTCATGTCCATCTCCATTCTCCTCTGATTCTCCTCCTGCTTCTTTCTCCCCATCCTACTTCATTCTCTCTCTCTCTGCCTCTTTCCCGGCTCTCGGTCTCTCTCTCAATCTGTGGATCTGGCCCCCGTGGATCTGGCCCTGTAGATCTGGCCCCCATGGATCTGGCTCCGTGGATCTGGCGCCGTGGATCTGGCCCCCTCATACAGCTACCTTAAATCTCCTCGTCCCCCAGCAGCCTGGGGCTTATCTAAAGGTGTGGTTACAATCCATAGGGGGTATAGTTCTATCTCTTAGGGGAATGCCTTCACTAGGACAGAATCTCTCTTTCAGCAGGAAGACCCACCCAAGGGCAGAGTCCCATGAATGTGTTTCTCTTCTCCTCAGCCAGCAAACATATAAGAATTCATAATATTAATCATTTTGTATGGACACAATAAGAGATGTATTTAAGCTTATAGAATTGCTCTCCTGGGGCCATCTCAATCTCAGACTACAGTGCTCAGGCCAGATCAGTTTTTCCTATCCCTGGCAGGGTCCCAGTCTCATAATTACTATTGGATCATGACAGCATTTGTCTATGATCAAGCTCTTAACTTATAGTTAAGAATTAGGCACTTTGGCCTGGCCCATCTCGATGCCAGGGTAGCACATAACTCACCGCTTGCCCTGGATCCTTCCCATCCCACGTCGGGGACCCTACTTTGGGGTGCTAGGAACTGAGGGCAACTGAGGCTTAAGTGGAGAAAGCAGATGCCCAGGAGGGAATATCGAGGCCAATTAAGTCTTAAGTTATAAAAACATAATATTGTCTTCTTGTGTCTATACAAAAAAGACATAGCTTTAAAGTAAATTATTCAAAAGGCATAAAGAGGAGAGAAAGGCAATGTTATAATATTCAGTGTCCTAGGAAGTTCTGACCTTACCAATTAACAGAGTTTGATTAAGGGAAGAGCAGATAAACTGGTAGAAATGGTTACAGATAAACAAAGGAATGGGAGTGACTCAGGAGCACTTTGATGGGTGTGACTGATAAACCTAAGCTCCTAGTGGCAAGGGGGAAAGGACAAACCAATGATATCCAACATCTCTCCCTTCTTTCTCTGTCCTCTTTCTCTTTGCATTACTGTTACTGAAAGGGTATCATGCATATCACTCTACCTCCAGAAATTCAGCACCTCTTTAAACATACCCTGACCCTTATAATCCAAACACAGAGGCCCACTGGTGGTAATGGGGACTTACGCCCAGAGAAGAAAAGAAGAGTGAGGAGCATCTTCCCTGCATCCCCCCAAATCTTTGAGCAGCACCTTGTCCATTCTCCACTCCCTCCTCCTGGACTATTGTCTCCTGCATGTCGCCGCCCAGGTCATCTCTGACCAGCCTCACATACACCATCACCCTTAGCAAGCCTGCCCACAGTGAAGAATGATTTTTATATCCTAATCATTTATAATTATATATATATATATATATATTCACATGAAAGGTATAAGAAACTTCCATCTGGGGATACACAACCACCAACATGCTTGCTCAGTTGTTTAGCGTCATGCTTATTTCTGTCACCTGAGGCTGCTTTCTTGCCCAATGGGGGCCTTGACTATGTGCCACAGACTGTAGGAGAGGACTTCAAACAATGTCTCCATGACTGTTTACATAGGAAGCCGCTGACCTCAACCACAGAGGGACACTCCCGCCCGAGGACATCCTCCGGTACCCTTCCTTACCCAGCAGTTTATCTGTGCTCGGAAAGGACAGGAGCCCGGAAACAGGTGTTTCGGCAATGGCCACCCTCTGGGTGAGTGGGGAGGAAGGGTCAGCACCTGGCTGGACTCTGGCTTAGCCCGTGGCCCACCCCACTCCACCCCTTGGATTTCTTGCTAGACACATTGAATCTCATCATCTGAACAGATGAAAGTCTTTCTCAATACTACATTTTGGCTTTCTGTCTAAATTTACTTAAACATAACATGGGATGTGTGTTAAAATAGGACAAACCTTTTCTCCCTTTAGATTTAATGCACTTTCAAATAATGTTTATGAAGAACTTGAGAACCAAGAAAAATGGGCAGAGAATCAGTTCATGAAGTATGGCAAGGACCACCTCGACAGTATAAATCAGTGCATGCAGCTCCTCCATGAGCAACTGGTAAGGAGTTCTGCCACTCCAGGGCTGAACAGCAGGCTAAGCAACAGGCAAAGCTGTCTGTAGGGACACTTTAATGCTCACAGCCATCTTCTCTGTGTCACTAACTTACATTTTTAGCAGCATCCTAGGAATCCACACACCTGTGTTCCGTCTGCAGTTCTGCAACCCACATCTTGTATGTAGTACGGGCTCTGCCTGTGGCAGCCTTAGCCATAAAACACTAGTAACTAGTTTAAAATAGTTGTTCCATGGGACTGGAGAGAGAGTGCATAGGCTGGGGCACTTGCCTTGCAAGTGGTTGACCCAGGTTCGATCCCTGGTACCACCAGGAATGATGACTGAGTGCAGAGCCCTGAGCACTGCTGGGGTGACTGGTCTCCCCCCAAAAATTCTTAAACTAAGAGAAAATGTCTATGGGGATATAGCCAGTGGGATTCTAACCTGCAATTGCATTTAAAATATAGATTTCCGATCCCAACTCGGAGCTGAGGTGTAAGCAGGGCTGCTGCCCCCCAACACACACACACACACACACACACACACACACACACACACACACACACCCTCCATTCTCCCCCCCAACTCCCATCCCCAGGTGTTGTGGAGCACAAGGTTTGCACACTTGGTTGTGGTGTGATACAATGATCTCTGTATGGGGGTTGGGGTGGGGGGCTGGGCATCCAGCTGTGACCTCACTTTTGCAAGACAGACATTCTACCACCAGCCAACCCTGGCCCCAGCTGGAGAGTTTGTTATCTGGGTCACAGCCTGAAGTGACTCCTGGCAGTACTCGGGGACCATATGTGGCACCAAGGATCAACCCCAGGCCAGCTGCATGGAAAGCAAGTGCCAGACTCACTGTACTGTCTCTCCAGTCCCAGGCTTGAGAACTTAACCTGGCATTCCAGCACAGGATTTCTGATTTAACATGGAGAATCGCTGAAACTATGAGTGATGGAGGCTTAGCAGAGGCGTAAACTCATATATGAACGAAGTTTTAGATATGAGGAAACTTGGTTTAAATTTTCAGAGTCTAACACAGAAAAGAGAAATTGTTAAAAATAAACCAAAACATTCTAAGCTAAAATGCAAATCCACATAAGTTTTCTTTTCTGCAGCGCTTTATCACATGATATCCTTTATAGGAAAGATCTGAAAATAAACTGGAACAAAAATTACTGCAACTTTCAAGCAAATTAGAGAATCTCATTAACCTACAGAAACAGGAAGCTGAACTAAACTCCATAAGAAAAATAGAAAATAAACTGTACAAAAAGATGAACCTACTGGAAAAACTCATCTGGGGTGAATTAGAGAAAATGCAGAGTGAATATCAAACAGGTGAGCAGATACTTTTGCTTAAGACCATCAGTCCTTTCCTATTTAATTCCCTAATTTTTTCTTTGCACTAATGTCCAGGAATCCATCCTGTCATTAGTCGCATCATTCTGTATTTAATTTCTAAATATCCCAGAAAACACTAGAAAGCAGGTAAGTAAAGTCATGTTCTTCATTTCATGTGGGAGGTCAGCCAGATAGTGCTCTGTGAGATTTTCATGTACTGTAAGATAGAATCACAGAATTGTGTTAGACTCGGAAAGTCCTCAGTGATCACTGAGACCTGACTGGTGGGTATCTTATCGAATTTGAGGCCAAAATCAAATGCCCCTGTCACTGAACTGCAGATAATGAGGCTGCACAGATGTCAGGCTGGATGTCTGACCTTTGGAAATGAGAAATGAATTCATGGAGTTCAGTATAATGCCTGTTTTTCTTCTTAAGAAGGCCATTGGCAGTGGTGTCAAGCTGGGCTGACATCAAAGGGGATTAATTTGAAAAGCACATCTAATTTGTCAAAGGGAAAAGGTGGGTAGGTGCTCCGGAGCCAGCGACCATCTGCCTCCAGTCTCTGTTCTGAGAAGCTTCCTACAATCGAGAAGGTCCCAGTTCATATTTTGCCCTCTAATTCTCCGAAAAAATTCATCTCAGTTCTACCAAATTTCAGTCCTATATGAACATGTTTTGGAAAACATTATAGTTTCCTTTCTGCAAAATATTTCTAGCCTACAACTCAGTTTTGCTGCCTGAGAATCTGACCCTCACTAGCCCCACTCCCAACTCCTATTAACGCATCAAAATAACGTTGTCGGCCAAAAACCATGTGCCAAACCTAATTGATCCTTCTTTAGAGTTAACTGCCAGATATTTCATTGTAGCCATTCCATTAGTACAACCCCAGGATGACCTGAAGGTCATATTTGCTGTCTACAGGTTTCTACATGCATTTCACGAAGTGGGAGTTCAGCCAGCTAGTAACTTTCTCCTTTGCACCCTTGATAAAAATGAGTAGAGAAAGGAGGCTTGTGAATAAAATTTCACTTATGACCTAAGAAGCTCAAAGTCAGGCTGCTCTGTTGCAAGTATGATGGGGTGGGGTGAGGGTGAGGAGCAGATAGGGAGCACTCTTTAGTCTTTAGACAAGTTTCAAAGCTCATCTAGGATTTTACTTTCAGTTTTAATAAATATTTATTTGTTTGATTGTTTTTGCTTGGGGGGAAACTCCCAGAGATGCTTAAGGTTTACTCCTATCTCTGCATGCAGAGATGTTTCATGGGGCTCAGAGGGTTATATGGGGTGCTGGAGATCAAACCCAGGTTGGCCAGGTACAAGGCAAGTGCTCTACCCAGCGTACTATTGCTCCAACCCCAGTAATAAAAAATTTTTAAAGGAGATGATCCAAATTTCTGGTCAAAATATTAAGAAGAAAATATATTAACTTTCTCTCTTGAAATAAAGAATTATTTCATTATGCAACATTTCAGGGGGGACATGGAAGAAGCGATAGTACAGGGGGTAGGGCGTTTGCCTTGCACATGGCCAACCCGGGTTTGATTCCTCTGTCCTTCTTGGAGAGCCCGGCAAGCTACCGAGAGTATCTCGCCCACACAGCAGAGCCTGGCAAGCTATCTGTGGCATATTCGACATGCCAAGAATAGTAACAACAAGTCTCACAATGGAGATGTTACTAGTGCCTGCTTGAGCAAATGGATGAACAACTAGGACAGTGCTTTCTTCTTTTCACAATGAAGCCAGATAAAAGTTGAAACACTGTTGCTAATAAATGTATCATCATGTCATATAAAAAAAAGAATGATTATATATTTCTAAACTTGATCTTAATGCATTTAATGTGCTTTAAATTAAATGACAACTATTGCAGCACTACTGATCAGGAACTTTAAAAAAATGCTTTAAGAATTTCTCTTTTATATCCTCTTCTAGGATTTAAATCAATTCATGACTCTCTCGGCTCCCTTCAACAAATACAGAAAACAAAAATGGATTTAGAGAAACATAAAGTTCAGAAAGACATAAGGAAGTTACAGCGCAAGATAGGAGAACTCCATGATATTTAAACACTCCAGCATTTTCCCCACCAGCCTATGCAGTATGATTTGTTGGGGAAAGTCGAGAAGAAGAAAGCAAATACCTCCATGATGGTGACTGTTTCCGGTGCCTCTTCGTATCTTACCAGCTTTTAAGGAGATGACAATACCTTATTAGAAAATCTAATAAATTTATGAAACTTTGTTTTGTGTTCCTTAATTTACATGAAAAAAACACTATCACCTAAGTCAAAATAGTTCTTGATTACCCGGGAATGGCTGTAAGTATATAGCCAGTGGGTTATCAACATGCCATTTCTGATACTGAGGGTTGGGGGAGATTTTTGGCTTTCAGGTTCTGCAATTTAACCTAGTCTCTCACATATTCAGACTCTAACATTTTTCTAACAATCCTGCCACTTATTGCAAGTCAAACTTAGGCATTTTAAAAATGACTTATACTCAATCTCAGAGTTATGAGCAAGCAAGAGCTCATCACGCAAAATAAGAAAATAGAGGGCAGAGAGATAGTATAGTATAGGGCACTGGCCTCTGCCTTGCACTTGGCCATCTGGGTTTGAACCCAGACCCACCCACGTAGCACTGCCAGGAGTGGGCTCTAAGTACAGAGCAAAGAGTAAGTCCTGAGCACTACCAGACCCACACCCACTTACTAAACACACACACACACACACACACACACACACACCCCACCGGCCCTCCATACACATTCAGTATAACTAGGTGCTCAATACAGAAACACTTCAAAAATCCAATTAAATGCCTATAAAAATAAAATATTTGCAACTTTTGTAGATAGAAATGTGAAACACAGAGCCTGGTATCAAGCAGTAGAGATTTTTTAAAAAATTAACATCATGTCAGGCCTTATGAGCAGGAGCAAGTGCTGCTTTTTGTAGATTCTAGCTGAGGTGTTTATAAGCCTGGGTACCCCCAATGCATACTTAAGCTCCTTTCTTGCTTTAGGGAAGAATGACAATATCTTCATCCTTCCCCACATTGCTCCTCAGTGTCAGGAATAGAACCCAGAGCCTCACATATGCAAGGCAAGGGCTGTACCACTGGCCATGCCCCGGGCTCTTACTTGCTTCTACAATAAAGAATGAACTTACCTTTCAAATAATTCACTATTTCCCAGCTATCAATTTTTAGCTGTATGAAAAATCTTCATTTACTTTTTACCAATTTACCTATAACATTATTGATGCAACATCAAATTCAAAGGATTTTTTTCAAAGCAGAATTTACAAGTCTAAAACACGATCCCCTGGCCAGAGGTGGGGTCAGCAGCAGGGCATGCACTCACCCTGGAGAAGCCAGACTTCATTTGGCGCCCAAACCAGAGGCAAGTCTACCTGCAGTCACTATTGCAAATCATCCCAAATAACTCTTACAAGTGTTGTAACAGGAGTTTGCTTAAGCAAGCACATTGAGACAATCTTGGGCTGGGAAAAATAAACCAGTTGATCAGACAGATGGGTCTAGGCTAGGTAAGTACCTGAAAACTTAGACCAAGCGCAGGGGTCCAAGAGCCTGTTTTTATAGGGCATTATTGCAAACTTCATTGCTTTGCTTCATGCTCAAGCAATGTGGAGGCACACACATATGGTGGCATTTCATCATTTTATTAGGAAACAGTTTCCTAAAAACCAACATTTTCTTAGCTTGGAACAGGGAAGTTTATCCTAAGTGAAAATAGGGTGGGCATCTTTTGAAACTTTCCCCCTATAAATAAAATCATCTCATAGTACTTGCTATAAATCAGATATAAAATCAAAAGTACTTATAATTTTCCATCATAGCACAAGTAACTAATAATTAAAAATTATTATATAAATTACTCATTATTTTATTTGGCATTAGGGCCATACCTCTTAAGGGTTACTTCTGATTTTGTGCCCAGGGATCATTCCTGGAAGTACTCAAGGGGTCCATATGCCCTTCTGGGGATTGACCCATATATGCAAGGTAGGCACCTTTACCCTTATACTATTTTTCCAACCTCTGTGCTTTTTAAAGGATAATCAAGATATGCAGGCAAGTCACAAAAGAATACAATGAATATATGAATATATATATATATCCTCTAATGAAGAAATACAATTGAAAAGGAAACCTCAATTACTATTCTTATCATTGTATCACTGTATCACTGTCATCCCATTGTTTATCAATTTGCCCGAGCGGGCACCAGTAATGTCTCCATTGTGAGACTTGTTGTTATTGTTTTTGGCATATCAAACATACCACGTACAGCTTGCCAGACTCTGCCATGTGGGTGGGATACTCTCAGTAGCTTGCCAGGCTCTCCAAGAGGGGTGAAGGCATTGAACCCGGTTGGCCTACCCACTGTGCTATTGGATTGCCAAGGTATAAAGAAGTGTGTTCATTCATACATTACTAGGGGCCTACTAACAACATCAATTTAGAGGGTGATTTAAAAACTGCTATTAAAATTTTTAACATTATATATCCTTTGACCATGGAATCCTATTGAAAATTTGTATTAAAAAAATACAAAAAATTCCCAAAGTTTGAAAGCATATATGAACAAAGATGCTCATTACAGCACAATTTGTTATAGCAAAATGACCTAAAACAGCTATAAAAAATTCACTGACTAGATTAACATAACCAGACATTAAAAAATACAACATATCCCTTTAAAAAATTAATATAGGTGAAAAAACAAGTAGTAAAGAAATATTAATATTATTCAGTTTTGCAAAAAATAAACAGTATGCATATTTTGTATCCTAAAAAATAACAATTTATAACAGGTTAATACTTTTCCATATGTATTAATGCCTTTATATTTTTACAATAAATTGTGTTGCTTTTAACTATCACTGTATCACTGTATCACTGTCATCCCATTGTTCATAAATTTGCTCAAGCGGGCGCCAATAACTATGTCTCCATTCGTCCCAGCTCTGAGATTTTAGCAGCCTCTCCTTGTCTTTCCCAACAATTGGAGGCTCTTCCAGGGTCAAGGGAATGAGACCTGTTATTGTTACTGTATTTGGCATATCGAATACACCACGGGGAGCCTGCCAGGCTCTTCTGTGTGGGTGGGATACTCTCGTTAGCTTGCCGGGCTCTCGGAGAGGGACGGAGAATGTATGTCAGAGAATACAATTAAGACATTTTAACAAAACATATATTTCTAAGTGAAAAAAATAACTTCATAATGAACCAAATAAGTGCTTGTAGGAAGGGTTAAATGAGGGATTCACACACACCAGAGATGAAGTGTTCTCATTTGTAGTTTAAACACTATAAAAACAGAAAGGATCTATAGTAAATGGGAGGAAAAATTATACTTTTGCAATTTTTTTCCTTTACAAACCAAAATGCTCTAATTCTAGTTCAAATAATAGTGTAAATAAAGCCAATCTTTTTTTTTTAATGTAGGAGTGCTGCTATTTATTTAGCTATTGATTAAGCTGATTGATTGGGCATGAACTCCACATTACTTTTAAAAAAATTTTAATTGGATATCGATGAGATAATCCATTAAATAGAAAAGCCAAACTTTTTTTCCACAACAAATGTATCTTTTGGTGTTATTAGGGTTATTATTAATAATAATAATGATAATGATAATCATCATCATCATCATCTACCAAGGGACAAGTAGATAATTCAAGGGGTAGGAGGTCAAAAATTTTCTGCCAGTGTTCTTTTGCTCAATATCCCAAGTTGTGGTATTCACAGGTTTGAAAAGACTCTAGAGGGCCTGAGAATTGTGCTAGTGAGAAGGTTGACCTTCTGCCTTTGTTGAATCTATAGCGTATTCAGTTTTGATTTGTATTGATGTTTTGTTCTGACGAGTTGGCAAATTGGCCTGTAGAAATATTCCTGGAAACCACTGATAACTCAGGAAAGTAACAACTTAACTTCAGATAGAAGCAACTAAACAACACAAACATATCCTCAAACCCAAATACTGTTCTAACTCAGCTTCTCTCTAACTGTAGTGGAGAAGCCCACAGCTACTTCGGGCTCAGCATGAGTGGAAAGGGACAGTTATTGCAATCAATGATTTTACTATAATTAAAATGCCTTCTGCAAATTTTCCAGTGACCTTGTAAACATGTTGCTATGAGGAATCTAAAACTCCAGAGCTGCCATTTTACAATACATTTACCTCTGTTCATTGGATACCCAACTCCTTAGCAGTTTATAATGCCATTATTCCACAACAAATACAAGAACTGGGCTGGAGGCTGGGGGCTGGGGGTGGGGGAAGAGTACAGGAGGTAACATGTTTGCCTTGAATGCAGCAGACCCGATTCAAACCCTGGCACTGCAGATGGTCCCGAGTTCCTGCTGGGAGCAGCCCCTGAACACCACTGGTTGTACTTCCTGCCACACCTCTACACACACATAAAGGGGAAAGAAAGTAATGGTAAACAATCCCCTGAGAGAAACTCCATGCACGTGACCCTTTAGCAATCAATCAATAAACCAATATGTTTTATTACCAAAAATGTCCAAGGAAGAAGGCCATACATCTGCAAATACAGGAGAATGTCTGAACATCACAGAATCGTGATGCAATACAGATCTCTTAGACTCGAGGCATACGTTAACCATCTCAAGCTGACTTCACTGAGGCACAAATGCCGTCTATGTAGATGTGGACGAGGCAATCATCTCACTACCTCCCAACATTTTCTGAGGTCAAAATTTGCTTTTAGGGAAGAAATCAAATAAAATTCTTTAATGAAGTCCAAATGATAATATTTAAAAATTTTTGGCCCCTCCATGAAGATATTTATACATGTGATACGTGCTATAAAGAAAAGAAGTGAGTGGCAGGGTTAGCTGTGTATCATAAATATCCTTTCTTATAGCATCCAAAGTCACAAACTGAGAACACAGAAAAATAAGTCAAATGTCTCTGCTGACAAGTGCTAAGGAGTCTTGAGGCCTAAAAAACCTAAATTAAAATACAGTGACCAGTCACTGTGGGACTAGGAGTATGCTCTTATCTCTGGAGACTGTGGGGGTAGGATGGAGGGTACTGCTGGTGGTTCCTAGAATGGCCCTGGCTGGCTGTGCTTGGGGACCATTTGTGAAAACTGGAGTTGCTGGGATGCAAAGCAAGCACCTTACCCCTTGTACTATCTTTCTGGTCCCTGCAATCTTTGTATCTTCCCCTTAAGATGAGATAATACTTACCCTGCTGGTTACCAGAAGAATTACCAAACATTTAGTGAGCTATTATTGGGTATCAGAGACTGTTCTAAGCACTTTATCTGGATTAACTCATGTTACCCTGCAAGCACACCTATTCCTGATGCACACCAAAAATAAATGTGAGGCTATACCACTAGGATGAAGCAGAGATAGTATGTGGACTCATCACCCCAGAGAACTGCCTTAATCATACAACTCTATCATTTCTCTAAATACATCTAGACCATCTAATGAAGTGTTTTTATATATACATGGAAGGTAGGTATTATACTCGATAAATGATGTTAATTAATAATAACTAAGAGCTTTTGTTTTTGCTGGCACAGGCAAGAGCCACGGTACTCTTATCCAACTCTGATTCAGATTAGTATCTAAAAATACTTCCTTTCCAAAAGGTCCATCCACAACATAGAAGAAGAAAGACCTTGACTTGCAATAATTCTAGCAATGGTCCAAAATAGAAAGAAGTGCAAGATATAGATTTCTCCTGGAACAAAATGCTAATGAAGAAGTCATCCTCCTCTTTAGAAGCATTGTTTTCCATGTTCTCTGGGGACAGACTCACAGCGCAGAAGCATTACAGCCATTGACTGATGTCAGTGTTCAGTGGTACTGATTTCCTCTACTAATCCTGATCAAAAGAAAACACAAGAGCTATTTCTGCCGGGTCAGAGTCAGTAGCCAACTTCCCAATGTTTTTTCAAAACAAGTATTATGTTTAGAAGGGAAATATTTAGGAACACATCACCAGAGCCTGGTCCAAACGGAGCTCTATAAATGCTGGTGAAACAACCAACCCATCTGAATAACCCATCAGACTCCTCCAAGGACATTAGTCTTTAAGAGGTAAGGTAGCACTAAGCACTTAACACACTGGTAAGAATTCACATTGACTCCTAATCTTCAAAAAGAAATGGGAAGGGAAGAAAGGGGTGGACACACATCCAGGAGCTTTTTAACTGCCTCCTTTGCAAAGATTAGCTGATAACAAAGAACAGGGCCTGAAAATGGGAAGGTGGCAAGAGTCTGAAGCATGAGAGGGTCAAAAGAAAGGTAAAGAACTCAGGGAAGAGCGGTGATAAAAGTCAAGAAGAGTCAGGGAGACGTTGCAAGGCTGGCCAGCAGGCTTTGCATGTAGGAGTCCTGGTCTCCAGCCTATGCCACCTCCCGTCCCCCCCACACACACACTGCACACTGGCAGGAGGGCTGCTCAGCACTGCCAGGTGTGGCCAAAAGTTAATAAATTCAAAAGACAGAAAAACCAAGAACTGACACTCTGATTGTGCTAAGGATCAGCTGAAACAGTGAAATCACATTGACATCATTTTACAGTGAGTTCAAAAATCTAACAAGGGTATACTTTATTACATGGATTTAAATTTGCAGATAAACCTGAAAAATTAACTTGCCAAGTTAGACCTTTGGAGCAGGTTTCTTTCCTTCCAAGGGTCTTTCTAGAATTCACTTTGTGGCACTGTTACACGGTTAACAGCTTTTTTTTTTGTCTGTGTGCAATAAAAATAGATGAGCTGCCAAAAGATATGTTCCAAGGAAAAATTTACTGGGGCTATATTATCAAACACAAGGGAAACAGTGTAACCCCTAAAGGGAGCAATAACATGGTTATTGTTTTCACTTTTAAAAGTGAAGAATCTGGGGCTGGAGAGGTAGTGCAGCAGGGAGGGGGTTTTACCTTGCATGCAGCCAACTAAGGTTCAGTTCTCAAAACCTCATATGGTCCCCCTGATGTCAGTGGGCCCCACAGGTGACTTATGTGAAGCGGGGAGGAGAAAGACAGTCACTTTCTACCCAACCGCCTCTACCACCCAGAACCCAGGGTTACTGGGTTCTTGTCTCGCTCGTGGAAAAGAATTTCAGGAGTAGACAAGCAGTGAAGTAAACAGATTTTATTTGGAGGTTTTTTGAGGGAAGGAGGAAGGGATACGTGGGAAAGAGAATAATAAGAATAACGCGCTCAAGAGAGAATTCGGGCTTCTCCAAGGGTGGAAAGAGCTCTACACACATCCTAGCACTAGACATGAAAGCATGAAAGTGCACATCTCAAGAGGGAAGATGCGGGCGACACGTGTGCTTGGGCACCGCACGTGCTCAGCCACGTAGGGGCAAGCAGCACAATGGCTCAGGCAGCATATGCACGCGCTTCCTTTATTCAAGGTGGCTTTTATAGAGTTTCTCCAACCTGCCCCCACGTGGGGCTTCTTTCCAAGTAAAAGTCCATTGCTAAGGAAGTTACCAGGGAGGTTGGGAGTGGTGATGGTCTCCTTTAGGCTGGATGACATTTTAATCAGATTAAGGGAGAGGCCTGAAAGTTTGAGGAACCTCATGGGAAGGGGTTCAACCTCCTCAGGGTCTGCTGAAGGTCTTACCAGACTTGTTTTCTGTATCCACAGGGTGGATCAGTCTTAGGATTCTCCTTCCCAGAGACTTTGTTAATCTAAGTTTCATTGCCTATCTAAGTTAGATTAACTTTGTTAATCTAAGTTTCATTGCTTTTCCCTATCTACCTGCCTACATCACCCCCAGCCCCGCCAAAAGTGATCCCTGAGCTGAGAGCAAACTCTGGGCACTGCTAGGTGTACCTTATTTTTTAAAAAAAGGCAAGAAGCTTTTTGGAAGCACATGTGGACAGTCGATAGGATTCATCCTATGGTGGCAGTTTGTATTGACCCCAGGACTGCTGCCATGGGCTCAAAGGTGGCATATGATAGAACCATCTACATAAGTTCAGTAAGGGGCAGTATCACAGGGTCTGTAATCAGCAGGGCTGGGTCTGTGGGATGTGTCCAAGCATTGAGCTTTGGGGAACTTCAGTGCAGGATGGGTAGGAGAGGTGGTCTTACTAGTCTAGAACAAAACAGGATGTTCTAAATTCTGAGCTTTGTGAACATGAAAGCACCTCCCCTGGGGGTGGGGTGGGAAGCGAGCAAGGTCTCAGTCCTTAGAATACCACCTCAGCACCACATGGTAGCTTCAGAATATATCCAGGAAGGATAACTGTGTAAATACCAAGCGACTAGGAATCCTACGGTTCTCTCTCTCGCCGTCTGTGTATGGTGGTTTCGTGCTGCTCCCCCACCCAGGATGACCGATGGCATCTGCGGACGAAGGAGGAAACGAGAGCCAGGCTGGTTGGTGATCAGTTGCCATTTGTTCCATTCTCCCCACGTGCCTGTTCTAATCTCACTAAGCTCCCTATTCCAGTCTCACACTGCCCCTCATTCCCGGCCCCTCCAGTCTCCATCGCTCTGCTCTCCATGCTCCAACTCATTGCCTAGGTCTCTCTCTCAGTCTGTCTCCATCTCCCAGCATTGGGGGTAGCAACCACACCCCCAGTCAGGCAGCACAATCAACACAGGAAAGCCCTTTCTGATCTTTCTGATCAGGGGATGTGCTTGTAGGGTGGGTTTCCTGGGGACATTTTGCTATAGATCCCAGACTATGGTCCTCAGGGCCTAGCAAGGTCCTAATCTCATTCTTACTTTTAGGATCACAGAATTTGTCCATGACCGTGCTCTTAACTTATAGTTAAGTATTATGGCACTTTGCCCAGGCCCATTTAGATGCCAGGGTAGCTCACAGGTTGCCTTGGGTCCATCCCATCCCTTGTTGGGACCCTGCTTTTGGGGTACTAGGAAGTAAGAGCAACTGAGGCTTAAGTCGAGAGATTAGATGCCCAGGAGTCAATATTATTCAGAATCAATTAACTCCCAAATTACAGAAGCATAGCATTAACTGTCTTCCTGTGTCCATACAAAAAGGACATTGCTCTGAATTAACTATGCAAAGAACTTAAAAAGAGAAAAGTAATACTTACAAGTTAACAGAGCCTGGGGCAGAGCAACAGCATAGAGGGTAGGGCATTTGCCTTGCACATGACTGACCTGGTTTCGATTCCCAGCATCCCACATGGTCCCCTGAGCACCGCCAGGAGTGATTCCTGAGTGCAAAAGCCAGGAGTAACACCTGAGCATCACCAGGTGTGACCCAAAAAGCAAAAAAACAAAAAAAAATGTTAACAGTCTGATTAGGAGACAAAGGTGATTGGGGAAGCAGAGCACAAATAAAGATGCTACAAATAAGCAAAGAATCTCTTGCCCACGTGCCTGACTGTCTTCCCCGGGGCCCCTCGGAGGGGATGGGCTCCAGCTTCGCTCCCCACCCCAAGCAGAGCTCCCAGCAGCCGAAGACCTCCGGAACCTAGCTACAGACATGCTCAAGGCCCCTCTCCACACATTCAGACAAGCCTCACACATGAAGGTACCGGCAGAGGAACCCAGGTGTGTGCAATTCATCAACGGCCAACAGCCAGAGACTTAAAAGCAAGCTTCCAGAAGCTTGCTCTCCGATATCTTATAACCTACTTCTCCCTCTGGGAGAAACTGGCAAGCTACCGAGTTTCCTGCCCACATGGGAGAGCCTCGCAAGCTTCCCATGGTGTTCATATGCCAAAGCCAGCAACAAGCTGGGTCTCATTCCCCTGACCCTGAAAGAGCCTCCAATGTGGCATCGTTGGGAAGGCCGAGTTGAGAGAGGCCTCTAAAATCTCAGGGATAGGACGAATGGAGACGTTGCTGAGACTGCTCGAAAAATTTGATGATCAACAGGATGATGACATGACATGACAAATAAACACAGAGGAGTAGGAGCACTGTGATGGGAGTAACCAATATACCTAAGCTCCCTGTGGCAAGGCAGAAAGGTCAAACCAATGTTATCCTACAGATAACGGAGTTTATTTCAAAATCATGATCCTCAATTCATTGACTTCTTGAGGTTAGAGCAGTTATTATAATTCAACAGCAGTATAATAAATGATCTTGAGGCGGGGAGCTGTCAAAGTCTGATTGCCTAAGAATATTGACAATTTACTTTGGGTTTGGGGTATTAACCCAGTGATGCTCAGGGTTTGTTCCTGGCTCTGAGCTCATAAGTGATCCCTGGCAGTGACTGAGGGACTGGATATGGCACAAAGATTTGAATCAGGGTAGACTGCATGCAAGACAAGCCCCTCCATGATCTCCATAGCCTCCTGTGGACACGATGGAAGAATGTTTCTGAGTTCTCCTTTAGGCTGTAAATATCTAATGTAAGAATTTATGCAAAAGTTAATTGAGGTGATAATGTAAGAGCTTGATATAGAATAGACAGCAATCCTGTCCCTTCTGGCAAGCCCTTGCTTCATAACTAGTGCTCACTACAGCAGAAATGCAAAAGCCCTGAAGCAAATGGTGATGTAGGAAGGCAGGCAGGTAAGGAAGGCCCCTCCCAAGGCAAGGGCCGTAAATTCCCTAAGTAATAGCCCTGGCCTCAGGGAGAACTGGTGCCAGTGCCAGCGTGTAATAGACCCTGAAGAGGCTGGACCAATTCCTCCAACAGAAGCTCCTCCAGAAACAAAAGGCCAGGAAAGGAATTTCAAAGAAGACCATCACCACTCCCCTTGGCAACCTCCCTAGCAACGGACTTTGACCTAGGTAGAAGCCCCTAGTGGGGGCAGGTTGGAGAAACCCTATAAAGGCCACCTTTTTTTTTTTCTTTGAAATTTACTATTGAAACACCGTGATTTACAAAGTTGTTCGTGATACAGCTGTTTCAGACATTTAGTGTTCCAACACCACCTGGGTGACCTTCCCTCTACCAGTGTCCCCAGTTTCCTTCCCAACCCTAACAAGTGTTTTTATACAGCACTTGCCTAGAAGAGATCATATTCACAGCAGCTTTGTAATGGTCTTACACTGGCCCAATCACCCTGTTATTTGTGGTTGCAGATCTGGTTATCTGCAGCTTATGTTATCCTGCTCCCCTTCCTAATGCCTGTTTAGGTTTCCCAACTGCTTCTTGCAGAGAAATTTTCAATTTTTCATCAGTAATGATAAAGTAACCATCTTCACCAGGGGCTTTCTTTTTCATGTCTGTTTCTTCATGCTCACTAAAAGTCTATCCTGCATTTTATATTAGATATGTTCCAGGGAAGGAAAGGTAGGAAGAATGAAAGCAAAACGTATACATCACCTTTGAAGAAAAACTACCGTACAGGCCACCTTGAACAAAGGAAGCACGTGCACACGCTGCCCGAGCCCATGTGCTGCTTGTGCCCATGTGGCTGAGCACATGTTTCGCCTGCATCTCCCCTCTTGAGAGGTGGACTTTCATGCTTTCATGTCTAATGCTGGGATGTGTGTAGGGGCTCTCTCTACCCATGGAGAAGTCGGGATTCTCTCTTAAGCACATTACTCTCCACTCTCTCCCACTTTCTCTCTCTCCCCCCTTCAAAACCTCCAAATAAAAACTGTGAAGCTTCACTGCTCGTCTACTCCTGAAATCCCTTTCTGCCAGGTGATACAAGAACCCAGTAACCCTGGGTCCCAGGTGGCAGAGATGGATCAGGAGAAAGTGACCGTCTTTCTTCTCCACACTTTACATGAGCCACCTGTGAGGCTGACCCACATCAATGATACACTACCAAGATCCTCTGCAAGGACAGATCTTACTTAGAAGTCCCTTAACTTGCACAGAAACTTAATACTGTTTACATATTTTCTGATGCTTATGAAGTATTTACCACTGCTTATTCTAAATATGGACTTAGGAGTTCAGACAGTCTTTGAACCTCTTGTGGAAAGGCCCTCCAGTCATGGCACTCATTTAAGGTCCTATGGGGTGGCCTGGGGTAACTCAGAAATGCACTTGTTTCCATCCTGTAGACTCTGCTGACAATATGCTTGCCTTCTCAGCTGTGCTTTTCTTTCCATTCCCTTTCCCCATGAAGAACCTTCTGCTCCATCTGGCTTTCTTTTGGGCCCAGATACTTGTGTCTCAAATACAAAAGAAATGAACATAATCAACCAAGAACTCAGGAAAGAAAACACGTAACTCAGTCTGAGAATATAAGTATCTTTTCTCCATATTGACTGTCTCCCAAGCTAATTTCCAAATTCCTGAAGCTCCAAGGTCCCTGGAATCCATCTCTTGCTTCAACAGTGCTCAGAGGAAACAAACCCAGAATGTCCCTTTTCCCAGTCTTCAGTCCATCCTTTCTTTTCCTACAGAACCATCTTTTCTACCTCTCTCCGCCTCCAGGAACAACTGACACCGTTTTTGGTTGTTGTTTGTTTTGTTTAGATCAGCTCTATAACCAAGCAACCACTGTGAACCTTGAGTCTGCTCAGAATTCTAGCAAGTGGCTAGAATTCTTGAACACCTGATCAAGCTGTACTGTGTGCATCCTACACTTACCTTGCTGGGAGCACTTGACCCTAACAATGTGGTTCTAGAGGGCCTGAGCTGCTGCTTCCACTCAGCAGAGAATCACCAAGGTGAATCATCAGCTTCCCTTGGAGGTTCTCTCCATGCCTTTGTGGCTGACTCTCTCCTATGAGGTGCAGAAGTCCCCCACCCCTAGATGAGGATAAAACCTAGGGTGTCATGCACGCTGCAGTGGTCTGGGATAGGCCCTTGTGAATCCATGGACTCTGGGTCTGTCTACACTCCAGAGAAAGCCTCGCAGAAGAGCAGGTGAAACTCCTTAGGGATCCCGCACCCACCCAACCCAGCAACTCTGCACATCGTTCCCATGGCAAGTCTGACCCTCAAGCGCAACCAAGAGCCCCTGGAGGCCAGCAGTGACCCCTAAGCAGCCTCTGACATCTCCATGGTGTCAGGGCTTCTGTTGGGCCCTGCAGCCACACAGCAGCTTGGAAATCACTCTGCCACTTGCTGCCAAGCCATAAACCAAATGCAAACAAACAAAAAAAAAGCTTTTTGTAGTTATGAAAAAATAAGCCCCAAACAAAACAAAGCAAATCCTTAGGGTCAGAGTGATAGTACAGTGGGTAGGGCACTAGCCTGGCACAAGACTGGTATGTATGTGTTCCCTTCCTGGCATTCCATGTGGTCCCCTGAGCACCACCGGGAGTGATCCCTGAGCAGAGCCAGGTGTAACCCCTGAGCATTGATGGGTATGAACCAACCCCACCTGCCTTCCCCACAAAAGCTCAGAATTGATCCACCAAAATCACTTTTTTTTTTCTTGGAGCCACAAAGTGGTGCTCAGGGCTTACTCCTAACACTCAGGGATCAGTCCTGGTGGGCTCAGGGGACGATAAGGGGTCCCAGGGATCAAATCCAGATCAGCCGCATGCAAGGCAAGTACTCTACTCACTGTAGTATTGCTCCGACCCCCACCCACATCACTAGTTTTATTGAACAGAGTAACTTCTTAAAATCATTAATATATAGACTTAAAACAAATCCTGATCATCTAATATTAAAACATGCAGCATTTTTCTATCTATATTTTGTATGATTAATGGGGAGGACACGGCATTTACAATGCAGATCTAGAAACCAACTTATTTAAACCAGCTGGGAGTCAGCTGGTTTGTGACTAAATGTAGTCACAAATAAGATAAAAATGTTTATTCAAGGGGATGATCTTTCTGTGAAAAACCCATTTATCATGTAGCAGGCACATGTCATTCTATTCAACTATTCAAAGATGTTGTCTTCCATTAAATAATTGAGTGGAATTCCCCTTTTCTTTTTAGAAATCTGTGCCTATCTACCATTCCACAATATAGGTCTCTTTGGTAATCTAATTTTAGAAGGCCCGTAAGTAGGCATGCAGGGGTGCTATTCTATTAAACCAAAGTTGCTGGGTTTTTTCCCTATTCCTTTTTTTCCCCAAAAACACTGTGAGGTATTTGTTTTATAGATGCTGTGCCAGTTTCTTTGGTCCACTTCTGACTTGGAACTTTAACAATCTTAAAACAACAAAGTGCCATCATAAGAAATCTAGCTCAAAGAAGGAAAGTGCCTCCGATAGAGGGAGGCTGGGGTGGGGGTGGAGGGGTGTTGGGGGATGGTGGTGGGGAAACAGGCAATATTGGTGGTGGGAAACGTACACTGGTGGAGGGATGGGTGCTGGATCATTATATGACTGAAACCCAATTATAAACAGCTTTGTAATGGTCTATCTCATAGATATTCAATTTAAAAAAATTTTTAAAGTAATGTGGAGTTCATGCCCAATTCAATCAGCTTAATAAATGGCTGAATAAAGAGTAGTATTCCTACATTAAAAATTAATAAATCTAGCACAAAGGATCAGAGAGGCACACAGTGGGAAGGTGCTTGCCTTACAGGCAGCCGACCCAGGTTCAGTGCCTGGCACCACATCTGGTCCCTTGTTGAGCCGGGTGTGGTCCCAACATGGTAGTTCAAGGGCTTACGGTTGCCAATTCACAGAAAAGATGAAAGTCTGGGAGATTAAGACTTACCCAGTCTTATGTCCATTTGCTACTGAAACTCAAAACATTTGTCTTGTGAACATACTTTAATGAGTTTCTTTCAAAAAGAATGAAGTACACACTCAATTGGTGGCACTGTGCTGTGAGCAGCAGGCTGAGCAAGAAGGGTAGAAATACAGTGACAAATGAACTGCCACATAGAGTCAAGTATTCTGACATTTATATTTTCACATTATTCATTTTAATGGACCCATTATCTTTACTTGATGACCCTTTTTTTGCAACTGCTTGGTTGACCCCAGTTTTGGTGATCTGGGAAATTCACAATGGAATGTGTGTTCTTTTAACAATATCCACAATGAACAACAACACACTCTTCCATTCATGTCAAAACAATTTCCAGAACCAGTGGGTTAAAAAAAAGACAAGAATTTATTCTCATAGTTCTGTTAAATCAAAATTCCAAAACGAGTCTGACCAAGCTATAACCAAGTTAGCCGAATGGCATCGCTGTCCAAGAGCTCCAAAGGACACTTTCCTCCCTTTTCCAGCTTCCAGTGGCCCCTTTCTCCATCTTCAAAGCCAGCAATGTTGAATCTCACCAGCCTTCTTCTGCTGTCACTTTTCTCTCTCAAGTCCTTCATTTTTAAGGACTCGTGATTAAACTGAGTCCACTTGGGTAATACAGAGTACGCTCCTATTTCAAGGCCTCCTCCTCAGTCACATCTGCCAGTCTTCTCTGCCATGAATTCATGAATTCACAAGTTCTGGAGCTCAGGGCAGAGATACATTAGAAGCCATAATTCTGCCCACCACAGCAGAACTAACAAGTATTTGTTTTCACCACTTGTCTTCTCTCCAGAAAAGTTAAAATAATTGCAAATGGCTCTGTAATAAGCATTATATACAGGGAGAAATATGTGGAAAATCATGAATTACAAATAAACCTTTTTAGTGATTTAAACTCAGAAGAGGCCATGCAAATTATTTTAATAGTTCAGTGTTACAGAACTCAAGCCTTCTTCCCAAGGTCGCTCCAATATTAATAATCTCTCTCGTGGGGCTGGAGAGAGATAGCACAGCGGGTAGGGCGTTTGCCTTGCACTCGGCTGACCCGGGTTCAATTCCCAGCATTCCATATGGTCCCCCCAGCATCGCCAGAAGTAATTCCTGAGTGCAGAGCCAGGAGTAACCCCTGTGCATTGCCGGGTGTGACCCAAAAAGAAAAAAAATCTCTCGTGGCATCATTTCCCTGCATTGAAACAGGTATTTTCAATTCTAAGTTGAAAACACAAAATATCCCATTGATTCATAGTCTCCAAATAGTTTGAAGTCTACAGATAATTCAGCATTCATTTGAAAATATAGTTGTGTGGGGGTGGGGGGATATGGGGGGGGGCTACAGATTGAAATTTAAAATGAAGGCTTTCCAGAACTTCACATTCTATCCAGCCAACCTCAAACGCAGTGTATGAAACACAGGAACAGCCAGATACCAAAGCTGCACTTGAGGTGCCTTAGACCTGAATGATGCCTCCTCCTCACCAAAACGGGGCAGAGAGGAAATTTTCTGACTTTTTATTTCTTCTGTATAAAAAAGCCTTAAGAAAAACATACATGGGGGAAGATTACTCTACCTCTATCTGACACACAAATATTTATTTCTAAGGGGAAAAGAAATCAAACCCAAAGACCCTCTTCTGCAAACTGAAGGTCAGCCTAGACACAGCAGCGCTGTGCCGTGCCCTCCTGCAGCACGGCCAGTTCAGGCAGCTGTCTGCCGGCCACAGTGGGAGGAGGGAGAGGCTTTCGGCAGAGCTGGGTCAATTCTGCCAAACGAAGCTTCTTCCTCATGGGCAAATATTGAAATGCAGCTGCAGATCACAGTCATCCCCGCATAAATTGTGCTTCTGTTTTGTGTTCCTATAAAACCTCCCTCGGTATAGGGGTCGGGGCAATGGTACAGTGGGTAGGGCACTTGCCTGGCACACAACCAGTCTGGGCTCCACTAAGGCACCACAAATGGTCCCCCAAGCCCTTCCAGGAGTGATCCATGAGCACAGAGCCCAGAGTAAACCCTGAGCATCACTGGGTGTGACCCAAAAATCAAAAACAAAAATTCCCTAAATATAAAAGTTTCTATGGAGCATCCAAACATCCTTTCACAGCATATAAGTGTCAGTAAATACTCACTTCACACATGTGTCAGTAAATATTCACCTACATAATGTTTCATATTGTTAGAGAAACACGTCTTTATATTCACTTAATGCACAACCTGGGTAATCTTGTCTAATCATAAACTGTGTAGATTCCCAAATTAAAGGTCATCTGTCAGCTCATTTTGTAAGGTGGAAAAAGATGACAGCATTTCAAGTGAAGTTTGTTTCTGTTTTAAGTCCTGACCAGAAATTAGCCCCCAAACATCTGATTAATCAATAAGAATCAAATAATGAATAAAATCTGACAGAAAATATACTAGAATTATTTTAAAAATCCAATTAATAAAACAATATAAATACTAAGTATTTCAAGAAATAACTTTTAATGCAATTTCTCTAAGTAAACTTACCTGAAGAGAAATTTTAGCCACTTTTTCCTGGGGGGGGGGAATGTTGCTTTGTTTTTTTGTTTGGGGACCACACCCAGAGGCATTCAGGGCTTACTTCCGGACTCTGTGCTCAGGAATCACTCCTGGCGGGTTTGGGGGACCATATGGAATTCTGGGGACCGAACCCTAGTTAGCTGCAATAAAGGCAAATGCCCTACCAACTGCACTATCCTGCTGGCCCATAAATTTCTGCCATTTTTAAAGTTCCCCAACTCTGATAACACTTAGAATTTTGTTTGTTTTGAGCACACTATTTAGCACCACTCTCCTTTTCTAAGTAGGAGTAAATGAGACTGGTTAAACCACTTAGTAGATGTCAGGCATGAAGTAAACATTGTAAAAACTGGGTTAGGAATGATTTGAATCACACAGGAACTGGGCAGCAATTTCAAGAAAAGGCAATAAACAGCAGAGAGAGTATGTGTAAACCCATGTGAAAAAAACTGACCTGAGATGGATTAGCTTTGGGTGTTTTCCTATGTTCCTTTCTAGAAAGCCTGGCTCTCAGCTCCCTTCAGTTCTGCTGAAGGTCAGAACTAGCAGCAAAGTTAGTTACCTCTTGATTATGGGCCTAGAAAAAAGGCTAACATTATAGGTGAAAGAAACCTCATGGGACACGAGCTAACACCCCCAAAAATAAATGGAGAACAAGAGCTTTAAGTGTCAGGCCCAGCCCACTCTTCTGCCAAAGGCTGAGGAAGATGGAAGGGAAGGGCATCAGGGTTGTACCAACAATGTCTGGTAGAGCATCTCTGGCTGACATCGGGTCAGATCCCGAAAATCACTAATTTAGAATGACAGTTGTGAGAACAGGGAAGAAATGAGCAGACTGGCAAGCGCTTGGTCTTGTTAAAGAAGTCAAGGGAAGAATCACTGCTGCATTATCCCAGTAGTTTAAAACCCGGACCAAACACTGGAATCTCTCA
Source organism: Sorex araneus (assembly GCF_027595985.1). Taxonomy (NCBI): domain Eukaryota; kingdom Metazoa; phylum Chordata; class Mammalia; order Eulipotyphla; family Soricidae; genus Sorex; species Sorex araneus. Next base: position 171,529,081 of record NC_073302.1, read on the forward strand.
GGCATATCTTGAAAAGGCAGAGTCCTAGTCCCCATCCTTAAAGTGTCGGTTGCGTAGGTCTGAATGATGATCACAGCCAAATTTGGGAACTTGTCAAAGTATAGTTAGTCTTGTAGATTAACTTCTGAACTATATAGTTATAGAATATCATTAACTTATATTACTTCACAGAGCAACATTATAAAGCTGCTATTTATAATGATAACTAAGCCAATGGGTGGTTTAGAAAAACCACATACATAAAATATACAACCACACAGTTTTGTACAATAAATAATACATGTAAGTAGCTGGAAATATTTTTAAATGTTTTTTAAAACCACAAATGCAAAGGAAGCAACACGGAGTTCTTCAAATATATTCAAATATATTAAGTTTTAAAATTTAGAATTTATATTCAATATTGATACTCTAAAGAAGACAAGACACTTTTTTTAAACTTCAGACAAAAAAGTTCAAATCATCATAATTGAAGGAGTTGCATGATCAATTAAGTGTTGTCAGCATTATTTCCAAGATATTTTTCCATTAATTTTTTAAATGGAGCCATATACCTGAGTGTTCTGAATAACATACACATACCCATTAGCAGTATCAGACTCACCAACATTTACATTATGCTTCTTCAACAGAATCTGAGATCGAACAATAAAAGACATATGAATTGTATGATGAATTGATAGGCTGAGCATCAGAATGACGGAAGGAATTGAATCTTTGAGTCTTTTATCATGAAATTCTGCATTGTGCTAATCTGCTCTTGCATATTAGAAAACGGACATTAAGGCTTTATTGTAAGACATTACAAAAAAAAAAGCCCTACTGTGCACCACATACAATGGAGAAAATAGTTTATAAATAACTGATGAGCATCTACGGAAATCATATTTTTCTCTTCATTATGAGCTTCCTAAGAATCAAAGATGTTTTTCAGATTAAAGTGTGATTATATCCCTAGTTTAAGAACTTAAATGTCTTTATAGTTAAAAAAATAAAAAGATGATTCCAACTATAGTTTGTTTTTTTTTAAATGCTGCTTTAGAGAAAAGTCTGATTGCTTATTTCATTCTTTCTTGCAGCTATACTATAAAATAACAAATTACTGCTGTGAGGCCAATTTCTGATTCAGTTCCAAAGCTCTTGTATCTCCATGAGTTTTGGCATTGTTTACCAGCACCTGTGGGAAAGCATATACAGAAATGTCAGTACTTTTTATTGACACGAGAGATGTGTGTGTGTGTGTGTGTGTGTGTGTGTGTGTGTTAAACTAGATAATATATTTGTAGAAGGCAAGTATGCCAAAAGTTAACAAGCAATAGCAAATGCCACAAGAAAAAAATGTGCAATTGTTCGGTCACTTTTGCTGAAATAACTAGTTCAATGAAAACAAACAATTAAACTTAAATAAATAGTTCAATTAAAAATTGAAAGATAAGCAACACTTATCCAAATGATCAATTTGTGTAAATGCTAGCATTTCCACTGCCTACTACTGTCAGAACTGCTTTAAAGATCTTTGCTTGGCAGCCTTATTTACACCACTTTAACCTCAAAACACTTTGCTCAAAAGGACCATTTTTTTGCAGTGACTTATCGAAAGAAAATTGTTCACCTTAAAAAAACCACAGCTTGAACTTAGTCTACACTAAGTTCTGCCCCACATGGGGAGTTACTTTCCCTCTTTCTTCTACTTTCCAATAAACAAGCTTTTCTACTTTCAAAAAAAAAAAAAACCCTCAAACAAAACAAGACAAAAACAGAGCTTGAGCTCCAAGATTCTACCAAGAACTGGCTTCTTGATTTGCATTAATCCCCCAAGCTAGATTTAATTTTAGTTCATCACTATCAACATTTACTTCCATGGGTCACAGCAACCTGATTATTAAAACCCTTTCCAGCTGTTCATTTTCAAGAGTTGTGCTTGGGTCTGAAATTCTGCTGGATTTCAAGCTAGTAAGTTTGGCTTGCCAGTTTCCTTGGATACTGCTGGAAGACAGAACTCATGGGCCAAAGATAAAGGCTTTGAATTACTCATGATACAACAAGCAACACGAGCAGCAACATATTTCCTTCTGTTCTCCTACCAAGTTTCACAGAGGAGCCCGGGATGAAGCAGAACATTGCCCACATTCACAGAGGAAATTCCTGAATTAGGACACCTGGATCCTTATAAACAGCTGCAAACAGGCCTGCCCTTTGCTCTGGGAGACAATTATCTCCATCTTCCAAGGCTGTTGCTGTATAAACATCCTTGCAAAAAACAGTCTGGAGAAACACAGAAACAGGGAGCTGGGCTCCCTGATTCCTGTGTTTCTCCAAGCACTGTTTTCAATTCTATTACTTTAATACTGTATGCTTCAGTTAAAGGCAAATAATATTTCATGTGCTATAAGCATTAAAAAAGCTTTTTATCAATTTGCAATGTATTTGCATACAACCGTTGGTTAAAGTTGTGAGAATTTTAATCCAAATACATCTTTTATATACTGTACCTCTGATTTCTTTTTGTATTGTTTTCTTAGCTATCTGCGGTGTTGGAGATCAACCCGAGATCTCATGCATGCAAGGCAAATACTTTACCACAGAGTCATATCCCTAGGTCCACTGACATTACCTTCTAGAAAAAAATTTTACATACAATATATACACTCATGTCTATACACACACATACTTACGTTCAGACATTTAGAAAACAGCAACCTCATAAGATATAAAGTAGAAACTAGTACGTACATTCTACAGAAAAGAAATCTTTCCAAAGATAATGTAAATATCTCAATAAATTCTACTACCTCTAATCCATTATACTATTTGCTATTTGCTTCAACTGAAGCCCCGTGATGAAGAGAAAACCATGATTTCTAGGTGGAATAAATATCATACCAGCACCTAGAGCCTTTATCTTTTCATATTCCCCATGGCACCTGGAGGAACAGAATGCATATCCTAAAGGTTTCCTCAGTGGCTCTCACCTAGGAGCAATTACACCTCAGGGTATCATTTGTCAAGAGACAATTTTGGTTGTCACAGACGGATAGAGGATGACTCTGCTATGGGCATCAAATAGTCAGAAGCCAGGGATGTTGCCAAACCTCAAACAATGCCCAGGAGAGCAACCCGCACCTCTCCTCCATCAATGAAACAGCCAGTCCCAAATCTTAATAACACAGTACTGAGAAAGCCTAGGTTACATGGAGAAGTCCAGATTGTAAAGAGTGGATCACACATTCCCTTTTCAGGCAAAGAGAAATGGGAGCAGGATGTTCATCCAAGGCCAGCATCAGCATCGTCTTCCATCCGTGGTTTATTGCTTGGCCATTTTTATCCAGACTTGCCTCTTACTGAGACTTTTCACCCCATCCTATTCTAACTCTAAACCAAAGTATTTATAAAGTAAAATGAAAGTGAGGGAATGCAGCTGCCATTCCTTCCTGAACTGAAATAACAGGGCAGGGAAAAAAAGTTGCTCTTGACATTGCCAGGCATAGTCATCCATTCACACAGCTATAAATGTCACTGGTCAATGCTTTAGATCAGAGTTCCAACTAGAAAGCTGGTCACCTAACAGTAAATAAATCTTGGTACATCTGTGAATCACTTTTAAACTAGTGAATTATCTTGATTCACAGTTAAAGTACCAATGAAGCAAGCTTTCTAAGTTGACCTTTCTTTCACTTAAGGAAGTTTATGAGGGGGAGGGAGAGATAGTAGGGTAGGTGAGGCATTTGTCCTGTAGGTGGCTGACCCTGGTTGATCCCCAGCACCCCATGTGGTCCCCTAAACTCATCAGAAGTGATTCCTAAGCTCAGAGCCTCTCTAGGAGTGATCCCTGAGTACAGAGTCAGAAGTAAGTCCTGAGCACTGCCACGTATGGCCCAAACTCAAACAAGAAGTTTATAAAAATTTATTGATAGAAATATATATAAAGATATCCATAAACCTATTAATTTATTACAGAAAAAAGTAAAACCATTTGCAGCTATGTTTCATATCTAATTTCCCACAAGATTCTTTAGAACTGATCATGATTTCAAGGCTTTCTTTTGGTATTTTGGTTTAAGAATCACACCCAGTGATGCACAGGGCTTAGTCCTGGCTCTGTGCCCAGGGATCACTCCTGGAGATGCACCAGGGTGATATGTAATAGTGGGTCAGCCCCATGCAAGGTAAGTAACCTACCCACTGTACTATCTCTCTGGCCCTCTGATCCTAAGGTTTTAAACCAATGCCCCCAAACAGTGGTCTTTAACCACTAGTCTAGGAACTAGTGCTGACTGCTAGAGTATAAAGGTTGAAAGTCACTGGTCTACAATCTTGATTACAACTGCTGGTCCTTGGGTATGAAAAAGGTTTAAGGATGCTTCCCGAAATCCTAAGTACTTCCTGTTCACTGGAATTCTAGATTTTGAATGAATATATTCAAAGAAAATACAAGTATAGTTTCCTCAAATAAAGGCATCTTTAACACAGGTTGAATCTACACTACATTTTTTAAGCTTTACCTTTAATAGTCTTGCTTATTTAAGCCAGAAAGCCCCAGTATGGGTTCTACTCTAATGTCAAAATGGGTATTTCATAATAACCCACGGTAAGATTAAAAATTATATATATTCAAGTGATGTGAGTAAAAGTTTCTCTATTTGCAACAGATGCAGCAATAGCCACTGCAGTGTTTTGTTAACCAAAGACTTAGATGCCCATTTTTAAGAAGACTCAATCATAAAAGTGCATTTGGGAAGTAATTTGGGGGAAAAAAACTTCTACCCTGTGAGGTCCTAGATGAAATATTCTCAATGAAACCAATGTCTTACATCAATGAGCTCGCAGTCATTTTTGGCATGTAAGTGTCTCAGTAAGTACCAACGTGCGGTCGATACAATAGATCTGGGGTACCCTGGCTGATACACCACTCTCTCCAATAGACGA